>NC_088784.1:109608691-109911721 GCF_958450345.1 Calliphora vicina
CGTTATCGGCTTTATATGTCATTTTGAAAGGAACATATCTAATTTTTTTATTGAAAATAAATTCAACAACAAAGTTTTTTTTTCCTTTGAAAATGTCGGGGGACCATAGCCACTTTTTTTTGAGGCGTTCTCAAATTAAAACCACAATACATATTCTTAATTTTTTTCTTGTTTCGGATACTTAGATATGTTGGCTGAAGTTTTGATCATTTCAATCTTGCCTATCTCATCTTAATATACATATTTTTTTAACATTTCTGGACTGCCCAAAAACGGCAAAACCACCCCACCCATAGGTTAAATGAGCCATAGGGATGGGGCAGATTTGTCATTTGTAAAATAAGACAAACAAATCAAAAAATATAAACGTATTTTACTGTTTTATACCTTAATTCACAAAACAAAGTATAAAAAACTAGATATTGTTACGAAATTGAACTTGAATTCAAATATAACGATTTTAACGGCTGATTTAAAGTTGCATAATGCTATTTGAAAGCAGTTCCTTTCAAACTGTAACATATCTGTGGGCATTATTAACATTAAATAAAAGCTTTGAATTGATCATTGATCGTAAGTATGGCAACGCTGAATCTTTGCTGCGAATTCGAATTTTCAAGTGTATTCGTGTACATTGTAAAGTGTGTGTGTATTTCTGCGAATTTATAAACGTGTAAAAAAACACTGAGTGACTATTTAATTCTGTTGTTGTACATTTTAAATAAATAAAGAGTTGCTACAATTTTTAAACTACTAAACGGCTTTTATTTGCAATCAAAAGTATCCGGTTTATTTAAAGGAAATAAACCAACGTTTTGAAAAGGTTAAAACGTGACAATATTTATTGTTTATTTCACGTAACTTAGCAAAAAAAAAATTATATAAGAAATGCTACATTTATCAATAAAAAAATAAATGTGATCAATTTCTTTAGCACAGATTTAATTTTAATATGCTTTAGTGTTAATAATTTCTTGTCTGTATTGGTTGTCTTTGGCCGGGCTCCCATTTTTAGTACTTAACAAGTAAGAAAGATGGTCGATCAATCCCGACCATATAATACCCTACACCAAGTAAATGAGTAAAAACATTTTTCTTTTAAAATATCAATAATTTATATTCGTGAGTGATTTTCGGAAGTGGGCCTTATAAGGGATCTATGACCAATTATGGACCGATGACCATGAAATTAGGTCGTGTGATTTATATCTATATGAAAGTTATTTATGTTGATTTTCGTGTGTATACCAACATTTTTAAGAGATTTATGCACGTTAAACTGATTTTCGGAAGCGGGTCCATATGGGAGCTATGACTAATTGTTGACCAATCGTAACAAAATTTGGTGACATGAATTTTGTATATATAAAACTTATTTGGAGCGACTTTTGTGTAGGTACCTATATAAATTTAATATTTTTTATCGATAAAGTCCAATTTCGGGAGTATATTTGTATGGGGTCTAGGTGAAATAATGGACCGATTTCAGCCAGTTTCAATAGGCTCCGTCCTTGGGCCGAAAAAATTATATGTACCAAATTTTATCCAAATATCTTCAAATTTGCGACACAAGGTTTACATGGACAGCCAGCCGACCAGCCAGCCAGACTGACGGACGGACGGACATCGTTTAATCGACTCAGTGATTCTAAGTCGATCGGTATAAATTACGTTGAAATATACAGAAATTTGAATTATGTGCAGTAAAAAGTGGTTTAAAATGAAAAACATATTTCCAGTGACACGTAAAATTCATTGGTTTGTAATTTTTTGGTAACTCGCGGATACTCAGTGTATGCTAGTACGCTAAAAATTCTTTATTAATACAGTGGTTTTATAATAAACATTTGTTTACAACTTTAATGTATAAAAAGTACCAAAAAGATTTATAAATTTAACCTCTTATACGTTCAAACTTTTTTTAGAAGGACTACAATTCCATTTAAATTGAATTTCTTGGATATGGGATACATAAAAGTCCGTTTTATCAAAAAGTACCACACACCTGTACACATATTTTTTTTTCCATAAATTTAGATTAATTCCGACTTTTAGTGCTAGCATTATTAGTTCCGGTGATATAGAGATGCCGATTTTACGCATTTTTACCCCTTATAAGTCGAATCTCCAAAAATCCTTCTTAGTGGATCTACATATGGTTTGAGATACCTAAAAACAAAATTTCAAAACTACAAATTTTCAAAAGTACAAATTTGGGAAAAATTATTGTGTGAGAAAATTCGAAAATCGAAAATTTCCTTTCGAATGAAACCAGTTTGGAGCTAATCGGCTGTTTCAGAGTCTATAACGGACATAGGTAGAAACACATTTTGTGTTTATACCTATATTGTGACACTCTGTAGTAACTCATTTAACTGTAAAAAGAACCCAAGCCAGATTCTCAAATACAGTTGTGTTATTCACATCGACCATATGAGCGTATGAGTAATATTGCTCAATCACAACAAGTATACTCATAAGCAGTGCATCCCAACATTTTCTGTCACATCATGATTATAGATTCTTTCGTTATTTTAAAGGTAAACAAAAATTGAAGAATTCTTGGTTTGTACTTATATGTTAGCAATTTGTGGGCCAATTTACGCGGATCAATAACCAACGAACCAGGACCAAATCTGATATATTGTTGTATGAATCATGTTAATTTGTGGGGGTGGGGGTAAGTGGATAATTATTTGTTATCGTGAGCACCTCTAATGTATTTAAGTAAGTGTGTAACTATATTAGACTTTGAGTACTTTAAAATATAAATTAATTATATTTTTTTCTTCTCTCCTCTTGTCTTTAAAGTTCATTGTAATTATAAATATAAAAACAATTTAATATGGATATTTGTATGTATGTTTAAATATTTAATTAATAACTCGTATAGAATTTCATTATAATTATTAATTTGATGGGTTTTAAGAACTTTTCAACCCCATTTCAATGATGAAACTTAATTAAATGAAACTTTATTTTCTTGAAATGTTTTGTATCTACTTAAGACTTTCATGATTAAAGTAAATCTTGTATTACATACATACATACATACATACTTGTTGTTTTATAATTAATTTCAGCCAAAAGGTTTAATTGTAGTTTTTGTAAAGTATTATTTAATTATTTCTGGAAATTGAAAGTTTACTTTAAAGAATTGACACCTGCAACACAATTTTGTGTTTTTAAGATAAATATTAAATGTTTGGTTTTAATTAGAGGTGGTGGAAAAATGCCAAAAGTATTGCTGTCGACATATATAGAAAGAATATTGCTACTTTTAAAGCAAATGTTATTTTGCCAGGTGTCCCAAATTGATCACTGAACCTTTTCTATGACTCGTGGAAAAAGTGGATATTTATAAGTTTCTCTTTCTTTGTATAATGCTTTCGAATATTCATATATGAGCCCCCAAAGTATGTACTATTTGAGGTTCTTATGAAATTCTAAGTTTATTTAGCTATATCCTTCATGTTTGTGTAAATCACGATAGCATCCATAATACAAAACCGCAGTATTCTAGATTCATCTAGAGAGATTCATCTTAGGTAATTTGTTATTGAAAATTAGCAAAATCGGTTCAGTAGAAAAAAAATTATAAATCAAAGTAAGAGACAATATATTCAACATAATTTTAAAATTGGTGCTTTTCTTATTATTGTAATGTGTATAAGAAGAAAAAGCAGTAATGTGTGTGAATTCAATTCCAGTTTAAGATGCAGGGTATTTACGGTTCGTCTTTTCCAGCTTCTTACAGTAATGTACTCTTGATATTTATCTTTCATAACTTTTACGCACTTGTTTGTTTAAATATTGTACATATTTGTATTTCAAATGTTTTGAACTCCTCCAGACATGAATTCTGTCACAGATGTTCTTTAAATGTTTCATATGATATGAATGTCTTTGTGTTTAAAAGTAAATAAATACAAGTACAAAATTTATTGTAATGTAATGACAGGCAATATAATGTTGTGAAATGAAAAAAACGTTCATCATTGAAATTACTTGGTAAATGATTAAAAAACTTCTTAATGTGAATGTGTGAGAAATTGTGAATGTGTTGAATTTTGTCAAAGAAAACACAGCTAACGTAAATAACTTTATAATGCTGTAAACATTTTAAGGCCCTATTTGGTAATAAAGCCAATTTATTACGACATTGCTCTTCTTTTAACATGTTGTTTAACACCTTTGAAAATTAGTCTTTATTTTAAAGCGAAATAAATTATTTTTTACATGATTTGTTTCACTAAAACTGTTTACAACATTTTATTATTGTTTGCTGGGTTATAACTGAAAGCAATTATGTAAATATTTCGTTATTGTTTTTATTTTTTTTTGCTCAAAATTTGTATCATTATTGAGAGTGTTTATTTTATATTGTTGCTGTTATTTGTGTCAATAACAACTACACACTCGCTACGCTCACTTTCATGCACAATTATGTACATATAACAAAATTAAATAAATTGATTTTTCAATTCTAAAACACAAATGACAGAAGAGATTTGAAAATATCATTTTCTGTTTTTTCCAATAATAACTGACAGCAGTGAGATAAATGCAGTTAAATAAACATCAACATAAAATCAATATTAAAAATGAAGAAATAAAACGTTAGTTATAAAGAGTGTCGCAAAAAAGATTTGAATTAAATAGAAAATAGATTGTTATTTTTTGAATTCATAAAATAGTAAAGGCATGGATTTCTTAAGAAATATTTAAACTTTATAAGATTAAATACTTTATAACATATTTTTCCTATTATTTACCTGACTGTTTTAATTATTTACATTGTTGACATAATGTAAACAAGTCAATAACTTGTAAAATTTACAGAATTATATAAAATTTTTATAGATATGTTAAAAAGAATTTAGTTTACATAAGATTTACTGAAATTTGACATATTATTTGCATTATTTACCAGATTTTTTCAATTCTTTACATTGTTGACATTATGTAAACAATTACAATTTTACATTTTTTAATACTGTATACATTGTTATAAAAAAATAATGATAATTTAGAAATCTTTATAAATATTTACATTGTTTACATAATGTAAACAATTCAATAACTTACAAAATTTACACAAATTACGTAAAATTTCTATAGACTTATAAATACTTTTTAAATTCTATATATATTTTATTATATTCCTTGACTTTTTCAATTCTTTACATTGTTTACATTATGTAAACAATTCAATAAATTGTAAAATCCATAAAAATTATGGTTTATTTTTATAGATTTATAAGGAGGAATTTAGTTTACATAAGATTTAATGAATTTTGTCATATTTATATTATTTACCTGCATTTCTCAATTCTTTACATTGTTGACATTATGTAAACAATTAAAATTTTACATTTTTTTAATGTTGTAAACAATATAATTAAAAAATAATCATAATTTTTAAATCTTTATAAATATTTACATTGCTTACATTATGTAAACAATTGAATAATTGACAAAATTTACACAAAATACGTAAAATTTTTATAGACTTATAAAGTCTTATAAATTCTATATATATTTTATTATATTCCTTGACTTTTTCAATTCTTTACATTGTTGACATAATGTAAACAATTCAATAATTTGTAATATCTATAACAATTATGGTAAATTTTTTTAGATTTATAAAGAAGAATTTAGTTTACATAAGATTTAATGAATTTTGTCATATTATTTATAATATTTACCTGCCTTTTTCAATTATTTACATTGTTGACATTATGCAAACAATTAAAATTTTAAATTTGTTTAATGCTGTAAACAATGTTATGAAAAATAATGATAACATTTAAATCTTTATAAATTTGCACAAATTACGTAAAATTTTTTATAGATTTATAAAGAGTTTTTAAATTCTTTATATTTCTAATTATGTATGTATATTCCTTTAATTTTGTAATTCTTTACATTGTTGACATTATGTAAACAATTCAATAACTTGTAAAATCCATAAAAATTATGGTACATTTTTATAGATTTATAAAGAAGAATTTAGTTTACATAAGATTTAAAGAAATTTTACATATTATTTGCATTATTTATCTGATTTTTTAAATTCTTTACATTGTTGACATTATGTAAAAAATTAAAATTTTACATTTTTTAATGGCGTAAACAATGTAATAAAAAATAATGATAATTTTTAAATCTTTATAAATATTGATAGTGTTTACATTATGTAAACAATTCAATAATATCGAAAATCTCTATATGAATTTAGTTCAAACTTTCTTCATATCTTTCAATGAGAATCTTTAGATATACAGGTTTTTGTTATTTATTATAGAAACTAGAAAAGTGAAGATTGCAGCCTTTGCTTCTATACCCCTCACTTAAAAAATATAAAATTGTGGTGTCTTCAATTAACCTTTTTTTTGTGATAGTTTTCTTAAGAGTCATATAGTGGTTTTCCTTTGCTAAATATTTATTATATAAAATGTTCTTAGTTGGTTTTGGCTTAAACTACAGCTGTTCACACTTTTCTATAGAACTTTAACATTTAGTAGAGGACTCTAAAATATGAAAAAAAAATCGAATAACACTCTTATACAAGTCATTGTGCTATAAATGTCAAGTATGTACAAACAGTACATAGAACAAAATTGTTATGTTATAAATAAATAATGAAATTGACAAAATATAAAAATATGAATAAATAAAATTCCTTATAAATAAATAATAACACAAACAATTTCTGCAATCGTAAATAGAACAGTAAACCCTTGAATTATAAGGAATTTTAAACAATCACAAAGTATGAAAAGTAAATTTCAAACTAAATTGGGCAAAAAAAAATCAACATGTGACAATAAAATATTTCATAGAATATCATGTTTTTTTAAGGTTTTTTTTTTAAAAAAAAACTACATTTAACAAAATCTTTAATTAAGATCTGAGATCACGAACGGACAGGTTTCCTTCATATCAAATATTAAACTATAACCGATCTCAACTGTTTCTGGGGTGGACCAAAACATCTTGTTAGAAGAGAGCTTACTGTTTTATTATTTAAAGTATTTTTTGTATGTATAAATGTATTTGTGTGTTGATTTTTTTAAGCAGAAAATTGTTTTAAAATTTATACTTTTATTTCTTTGGATTTTGATTTTTCCTCTGTTGGTTTACCAAACAATAACAACAACAAAATCGTCCTGAGAAAAAGTTAAAACATGAAAATACTTTTTATGACGATTTCAGAAGCCAACCGTAAACATCTGCACATCGTAATAAAACACATTCTGTTAATAACTTTTTTTTTAGACATTCTATTCAGTCAGTCATTCATTTATACCTTAATTTTTACTTGAGTTGCCCGAATTGAAGTCAGTCTGTCTGACTGTCTGTCTACCCGCATGTAGAAGCAGATGAAAAAGCTTTAAAGGCATGAATGTGTGTATTTCGGAACAACAAATGAGATGTGAGAAAGCAAATGTGCTCCCTTAAAATGTTTTACTTTTTTGCGTTACTTTGAACTTTTCATCATCATCTTTTATGTGGCACTAACAACAATAAAAATTACCTCAAGTAATGTGGTTGTTCCTGCTTCTGACTCTGCCTCTGATGCTACTAGAAGTTTAATATTTTCATTCATTACCTGGTCTTTTAGCCATTTTGAAAGTTGCCAACAATTATAATGGCTGATGAAACTGGCAGACAGACCTTCAAACACACACACGCAATATAGGAGGGTAGTTGGCGGTTGGTTTGTAGAAGAAAAGTTGTAGCTTTTCATGAAAGTTGCGGAGAAGAGTAAAAATAAATTTTATTATTTACATTTTCATGGTAAATTAAGGTAACAGTTTATTAAGAAACATTAAAGGTGCTTTTGTAGGACCCCTGGGAATGTTGCTTGTTTGCTTCACGAATGTTCTGCTGGTGTTGGCTGTGGGGTTGATGTTATGGATACCAGCTGTACATACACACACATGTATGTATTACCTGCTTAGGTTTGTATGTGTTAATGGTTACATGTGTTTGTGTTGAGAGTTTTAATATTGAATTATTTCATTTACAGAGCATTGTGTAGTAGATGTTGTACGTTTTTCCTTCAAAAGTGGCAGGTTTATTAATTTTGTTGCTCCCTTTATTGATGCGGATAAACAAACAAGTTTGGTCTAAGATTTATTTCTCAGTTTTTCATTAAGCATGTGTTGTATTATTCGCAGAATTATATTTAAGTTAATGCATTTTATGTAATTTACCCTTAATTTGATATGATTTTAATAAAATATTTAAATCCCAGCAATTGTATAAGCAACCACTCACGTAACTAGTCTTGTGGCACATCCTTTCCCTGTAGCGACGTTATAACTCAGTATACTAAGTTATACAAAACTTTAACATGTTTTTATATCAATTACAAAATGTTGTCATGCTATTCTAAGGCACCTTTAAATATTTTGTTTTTTTTTTTGTTAATTTAGTGAGGATTTAAGCAAAAAAAAAACTTTGTCATAATTTCCCTTTAGATTTTTTTTTCTTGTTGTACATATTGTTGCTGTTTTTAACCGCGTCGTCAACATCATTAACATTTCTTTTTATTTTGCTATTGTTTCAAAAAAGCGTGGAAAACAACACATTATAAAAAGAGCCAACTAGACAGAAATGCCAGCTTAAACAAAAAAAAAATTTTATAATAAATATTTATAAATATAGACCTTCAGTATATTGTCTTTGTCATATACATATTTTAGATATACATACATGAATACTATAGATGGGCTCACGATAAAAAATTAATGGCAGTCACCCCCTGAAAATTAAGATACCATTTTCTAAGGTGGACCTTATTTTTTTTATTTTCGATTTTTTAAAAACGAAGGGAAGTTTAGTGTGAGGTTAGGATAAAAAAAATTTACAAGGGGAAAAATTATATTTTTTTAGATTTTGTAAAAATGTTGCCATTAAATAATAACTTTTGCAATTTAATATAAAAGAATTGAAATTATGTACGTAATTGTCATTGTAATGAGATATAAAATACAAAAATTGGTTAAAAAATTTTATTTTTTTTTAAAAATTCCCCAGGCCATTAACTTGTCTCAGGCCACTAGAAAGAGAAATGTAGGAACAAAATTAACATATTTTGAGAAATATTAAAATAAAAGCTAATTTTTAGTAAAAATATATTCATAGTTACTTGTATATAAGTTTTTGGCTTCGTAGGATAACGTTAACCTATTCGCAGGTATGACCAAAAAAATAAAACTTTTTTAACGGCAGTTTCAAATCTACATTTTCAAATTTTGTTAAACAAATTTCATAATTTTTTTATCATCACACAGAGATTTATTGAGAATATAAAAGGGAATTAAAATATGAAAAAAAATGTCAATACCTCATACAGTTTTTCCAAACCTGCGATTTAAATTTTGCGATTTTCGGGAAAAACTAATTTTTTGTCCCTATTTTGGCGAATGAGCCCAATTTCCTTACTGTTATAAAATATAAGTAAAACCTATACATACTTTTATAGGCTAGATAATTTTAAATATACTCTGAAAGTTTTACTAAATGAGAACAACGTTAAAATTTTGCAATATTTGAGATTTCTCAATGAAAGATATTATATTTTTCGACCGATTTTAATGAAACTTAAGGATATATACCTTAAGGTCTAACATTTACAATTACAATGCAAAAATGGAAATAAACCCATAAGAGCACTTGGGTTCGTGAAGTCAAATAGTCAAAATATTTTTACTATAAACATGTTGCTGCAACATATTTACTATAAACATGTTGCTGCAACATATTTACTATAAACATGTTGCTGCAACATATTTACTATAAACATGTTGCTGCAACATATTTACTATAAACATGTTGCTGCAACATATTTACTATAAACATGTTGCTGCAACATATTTACTATAAACATGTTGCTGCAACATATTTACTATAAACATGTTGCTGCAACATATTTACTATAAACATGTTGCTGCAACATATTTACTATAAACATGTTGCTGCAACATATTTACTATAAACATGTTGCTGCAACATATTTACTATAAACATGTTGCTGCAACATATTTACTATAAACATGTTGCTGCAACATATTTACTATAAACATGTTGCTGCAACATATTTACTATAAACATGTTGCTGCAACATATTTACTATAAACATGTTGCTGCAACATATTTACTATAAACATGTTGCTACAACATATTTACTATAAACATGTTGCTACAACATATTTACTATAAACATGTTGCTGCAACATATTTACTATAAACATGTTGCGGCAACATATTTACTTCAAACATGTTGCGGCAACATATTTACTTCAAACATGTTGCGGCAACATATTTACTTCAAACATGTTGCGGCAACATATTTACTTCAAACATGTTGCGGCAACATATTTACTTCAAACATGTTGCGGCAACATTTTTACTTCAAACATGTTGCGGCAACGTATTTACTTCAAACATGTTGCGGCAACATATTTACTTCAAACATGTTGCGGCAACATATTTACTTCAAACATGTTGCGGCAACATATTTACTTCAAACATGTTGCGGCAACATATTTACTTCAAACATGTTGCGGCAACATATTTACTTCAAACATGTTGCGGCAACATATTTACTTCAAACATGTTGCGGCAACATATTTTCTTCAAACATGTTGCGGCAACATATTTACTTCAAACATGTTGCGGCAACATATTTACTTCAAACATGTTGCGGCAACATATTTACTTCAAACATGTTGCGGCAACATATTTACTTCAAACATGTTGCGGCAACATATTTACTTCAAACATGTTGCGGCAACATAATTTCTCTAAACATGTTGCGGCAACATATTTTCTTCAAACATGTTGCGGCAACATATTTTCTTCAAGCATGTTGAGGCAACATATTTACTTCAAACATGTTGCGCCAAATAAATTTACTTCAAACATTTCTCGGCAACATATTTTCATCAAACATGTTGCGGCAACATATTTTCATCAAACATGTTGCGGCAACATATTTTCTTCAAACATGTTGCGGCAACATTTTTACTTCAAACATGTTGCGTCAACATATGTACTTCAAACATGTTGCGTCAACATAAGTACTTCAAACATGTTGCGGCAACATATGTACTTCAAACATGTTGCGGCAACATATGTACTTCAAACATGTTGCTGCTACATATTTACTGTAAACATGTTGCTGCTAAATTTTCAGTATAAATATGTTGCTGTTAAGTTTTTAGTTTAAACATGTTGCTGCAACATATTTAGACAACAAAACATTTTATATAAACATGGCGCAGAACAGTATATTGTTAATATGAATAAGACTTCATTTTGAGGAGGTGAATGAAAGCGCGTTGTTATATTTATAAGTGTATATGTATGAATACTTGCTGGTATTTGTAGACTACATTTATTAAACCTTTAAAAATAACTTACAAAAGAATCTTTAACACAACAAATCGGCCTGCAAAATATGCTCCTTTTTATCATGACTATTTTGTTTTATTTATTTTTTCCTTTTGTTATTCATATTAATTGTTTGCTTTTAGTTGTTCATCGCCATCAAGGGAGACGTACAATGATGGCATCAGTATTGCTGGCCACCAAATATAAATATATCTTTTAAAATCTGAAACTTGTATTTGTACAAAACATAAAACAACCATTTAAGTGACTCTCGTAATAGTTAACATTTTCCTCTACACAAACACAGACGTAACTACTTGGACACGAATGTGCAAGATAGTTTCATTTCCTTTTGGTGTTATTTAGTCTACTCACTAACCTCCCCTCCCATCCCCTCTCCCACACACAACCACATACGTTCACTTAATCCTGTAGCCTTCATTAAAATAATATTTTTTTTGTTGCTGCTGCTTCTGCCGCCACTGTTTGACTAATTGCAGTTTGTGTTGAAAAACAACGGAAACTAACGGTAAATTGTCAGTTCCTTCTGTTTTGTTTGTTGTTGTTATTTTTAAACACAGTTTGTTGTTATTTTAATATTTAGTTTTCATGTTTTATGAAGAAAAAACAAACATTCAGTTTTTGTCGTGTTGAACAGAAGTTGATGGGCTGGGCTGTCTGTCTACAGGGCTGTGAGGGTGTTATTTTATACACTCAGCGAATAACACAAGTAAATGTTTGAATTTTTCAGATTTAATTAATTTATACATTTAAATTAAATAACTGTACTCATTTGATTTGGATTTTGTTAATAGTTTTGTGGGAGTGAAAACAGCCAGCCTAAAAATTTGAAATTTTTTACCCATCAATTAAGTATTAACAGTGTATTTTAGCTTCTTATTACAGTGGTTGGGTGAAAATGTTATTAAAAAAAAACAAATATTTTACATACATACATCAAATAAAAACAAAACTTACTTACATTCAGTATTCATTTGCAAATGTATTTCAATAAACTCGTATACATTTTTGTAAATGTAAAAGTTTTCAGTGTAATACGATTAATTGTGTGGTTCCTTTTGTGTGGTGCATGTAAGCCTCCTTTTTTTTAATATAAAATCGCTGGCAAACATAAATAAATTTAAAGGTGTATTAAATTTAAATGAATTAACATGTTTTTTCTTTGTTTCACTCTTTTTTTTTTTGTTTCATTATTTAACTGACAATGAATAATGAACATTTTATAATAAATTGAGGGCAGTTTTATACTCATGGCACATTTAGCTTAACATATTATTAGCATTGGTTTTTATAAAATATTTGATTATTATTTGCAGCCAGACATTTAGAATACCTTAAGTTTTGAGTTAAATGGAACAAAAATGATTTGATGGATGACTTGTTATTTTAGTCATATTGAATAATAGCATTTAATTTTGATTTTTTTACATTCATCTAAATTACGAGACACGTTTTTTATTACTAAGGAAAATATTATTTTCTAAATTTCACGTCTGTGGGTTTATCAGAAAAAAAAGTGCTCTGCAAAATGTCCACTTCGAACATGTTGATTAAACATTATTGCTTTGAACATGTTTCTGAAACATTTCTACTTGGAATATGTTGCTGAAACAATTTACTATTAATATGTTGTTGCAAAATTTTACTTCGAACATGTTGGTGCAAGGATTTCACGTTCGAACAAGAAGCTGCAATATTCTTAGTTGCTGCAATATGTTTACTATAAACATGTTGCTTCAAAATTGTTGCTATCAACATGTTGCTACAGCATTTGTTGAGCATATGAATTAAAAATTCGTAATTTACAATAGATGACATATCTTTTGAACGCGGATTTTGTTTTTAATAACTTATATGCTCGGAATCCATATGTTTCCAGAAAGATCGGAAAAGGTTATAGCTATTAATAGCAGTTTTAAGTCATACACCCAATAGCATTAAAAACAAGTTAGAGAGCTAAATTCAAATTATAATTTAAAATTCAAATTTTAAATATTTTTAGGTAATCAAAATAATTTTTTTTTTCAAAATTGTTTTAAACCAAACAAAAATTTTTAACGAATTGTTTTTTAATTTTTGTCCAATTTTTTTTTAATTAATTTTTTTTTTTAAATTTATTAGTGAAAAAAATTGTTTTGATGAAAAAAAAATTCAAATTAAAAAATATTTGTCCCGATTTTGACCCATTGTAGGTCCAACTTACTATAGCCATATAAACATCGCTGCAATGCACATCGAAAAATCTGTCATTAGATATCCATATACGTTGTCCCGTTTTCTTCCTTATATCTCTGCCATTTGTTTGCCGATTTGCTCTATTTTAAATATTTTTACGTTTTAACCTTTTCAAAACGTTGGTTTATTTCCTTTAAATAAACCGGATATTTTTGATCGTAAATAAAAGCCGTTTAGTAGTTTAAAAATTGTAACAACTCTTTATTTATTTAAAATGTACATCAACAGAATTAAATAGTCGCTCAGTGTTTTTTTACACGTTTATAAATTCGCAGAAATACAGACACACTTTATAATGTACACAAATTCACTTGAAAATATAGCGCACTTTAAGGCACTCAGTTGATGTTTATTCGAATAGTGTTTCTGAAAAACTGAACTAACGACTGCAACCTCTGCCACTATTTATAACACTGCCATCTGCACTCTAGATTGTTCTTTAACTGTCAAAGCTCGTATATTCGAAGCCTAGAGCTTTCGAATACTCACGCCATCTCTGGTGAACTTTCTACAATGTTCTTTAACTGTCAATACTCGAATATTCGAATTCGAATATACGAGTCGCAGCAAACATTCAGCGTTGCCATACTTACGATCAATGATCAACTTAGAGCTTTTATTTAATGTTAATAATGCCCACAGATATGTTATAGTTTGAGAGGCACTGCTTTCAAATAGCATTATGCAACTTTAAATCAGCCGTTAAAATCGTTATATTTGAATTCAAGTACAATTTCGTAAAAATGTCAACCGAGAATTCCCGATATATTGATGTATCAATTATGTTTGTCTGTAATTTGTAGGCTACGGAAAGTTGATTTCAACATACAGACGGACAGACCGTCAGGCGGACATGGCTATATCGACTACGCTATCTATAACGATCCAGAGTATATATAATTTGTGGGGTTGCAAATGAAAAATGTAGAAATTACAAACGGAAAGACAAACTTATATATACCCTTGCCACTCATGGTGTATAAATACCGGAGAATTTCGGGAATAAATACATTTTTTTTTTAATAATTTCCAGGAATAAATGAAGTCCGGGAAATTAGGAAACCTATTATCAAAATTTAGCTACATGATTTTTTTTTCTATAAACATGTTGCTGCAATATTTTTACTATCAACTTGTTTCGGTAACATTTCATTCATAAACTTTAGTTTTAATTACCAAAAATGACACTGTCATCAACATTCTATCTTAATTGATTTTTGTAACAAAAATAAGAAAAAACATTAAATAAACTAATTCATCATTTCACAAAATTGAAATAACCTTTTGTGCTGTCATTGCCTATCTCTAATCACCTGTTCCCATACCTGTTCATCGCAATTATGTTTAAGCCTAAATATATTTAAACGTTATTAAAGTCAACAGCTTTTCATCACTGATTATATCTTCAAATTTCATATTGAAACCTAAAAACTTGTCAAAAAATAAAAACACATCAATCTCGACAAAATAATGTTTTAGAAATCACCTTTTTGTTTAAGTTCATTAGGCTGAAAGGTAAATGATGAAAAAAGTTTTTTTGTTTCAAACTAAATTTACCCTCCACCAGTCAAAAGGTTGTCAACGGTTTCGAAAAGGTGCCTGAATGACTGAGTGATTGGCTGGTTGGTTGGCTGGCTGGTTGCCTGGTTATTTAAAATGTCATAATTGTGTAAATATGTTTTGTTGTGACAGAAACAACTTGCAGCCAGCTCGTTTGACAACATTTAACCGCAATGAATGCAAGCAAAGTTAGGTCTATTCATGCCTACATCCTTATGTCTGTCCGTCCGTCTGTCTGAGTGAGTTTTTGCTTAAACTTTATAATTAAACTAAGAGTGTTGTTTTAAAGTTTAACCACAATATTATGTTGACTAAAGTCAATCACAGGCCTTATTTGATAAAATATATTTACCTAGTTTATGAAATTCTTAGAAAATTGCTCTTGCTGGAACTTTATGAACAAAATGAAAGTAAAAAGTTTTTTTTAGTTTTATAAAATTCATTGTAAAGAGTTTTATAAACTAAACTAGACTATTTGCTATTTTGTGGTCTTTCGAATAAATTGTTTTTAGAAAAAGGTTTTTTTCTTTGATTTATTTGCAAGTGTGTGACCCAGATTTTAATTGTTGTATTGACATTGATACTTCATGTTGTTTCATGATCATGTTCATTTTAATTTCATTACACAAACCATTTTCATATGAGAGACGAACAAAATATTGACTCATGTTTATAAGTCAATTGTAAATGAATTAAACTAAAAGCAAGAAAAAAAAAATATTAGAAAAAAATATCTAGAAAATATAGAAAAAAGAATCTTGTAAATCAACAAACCATGAAGGCAATTTGTTATACGTTTTTCTGTTTATATATGAAGGTATGTATGTATTTATTGTAGACTATGTGTGTGTTCTAGTATTTATTTGTGGCATACAACATACATATAACATTGATAATGAAAAGAACAAGCCAATAGTAAAACCATAACAAAATACATAGTCTGTTGTGCTAATGAATGTCTTGGACAATAACACTCAAAAATAAACCCAAACACACTCACTCAATCATTCATTCAGTCTATCAGCACGAGACGTATGAGTAATATTAATTGAGATTTGATGCAAAACCAAACACATCATACTCACAAACATACATACATAAATATATACATTAGAGTGACAATCAGTTGTATGGAAAAAAATTTTTGTTAAAATTTTAAAGAGTGCCGGGTGGAATATTGTGACACTAGGCCTAAATGTTAAGTGCTGAAAATTTGAGCCAAATCGGGCAACGATTTCTGGACGCGCATCGAGGTCAAAGTTCAGATATATGCAAAATTTTACTGTTAATATGGAATAAATAGGTGAAACTCGTTAACTTTCTGCATTGTTTTCTAGAAATGTGTAGATTTATTTATATTAATGAATATTACATTAAAACAAAATTTTTGGAAATTAACCCTGTATCTCCTTTGGTTCAAAATGACCCAAAAACTGTATTATCGCCAAAATTAGAGAAAAATGCAAATTTTTCAGTTTTTGAAAAAATTTTGCTACTA
This sequence comes from Calliphora vicina, assembly GCF_958450345.1. NCBI lineage: Eukaryota > Metazoa > Arthropoda > Insecta > Diptera > Calliphoridae > Calliphora > Calliphora vicina. Next base: position 109,625,415 of record NC_088784.1, read on the forward strand.
AATAAATACTTTTGCAATTGAATGCAAAAGAATCGAAATATGTACGTAATTATCGTTGTAATGAGATATAAATGACAAAATTTGATTAAAAAATTTTAAAGTTATTACAAATTCGCCAGACCATTAACGTGTTTCAGGCCACTTGAACAAAAAATTTAGGAAAAAAATTAAGATATTTCGAGGAAAATTAAAATAAAAGCTCATTTTTACTTAAAATATGTCCATATTTACTTGTATATGAGTTTTTGTCTTCGTAGGGTACCGTTAACCTATTCGGAGGGATGGCCAAAAAAAATAATTTTTTTTAACGGCTGTTTCAAAACTCCATTTTCAAATTTTTAAAAATTTTGTTAAACAAATTTCAGATTTTTTCGATCATCACATTGGGGATTATTGAGATCAAAATAGGGAATAAAAATATGTAAAAATTATGTCAATACCTCTTACAGTTTTTCCGTACCTGCGATTTAAATTTTGCGTTTTTCAAGAAAAACTAATTTTTTGTCCATATTTAGGCGAATGAGTCCAATTTCCTTACTGTTATAAATTTTAAGTAAAACCTATTCATAATATTATAGTCCTTGTAATTTTAAATATGTTCCGAAAGTTTTACTAAAATCGGAAAACGATAACCTTTGAATCGTGAAGGTCAAAGGTCAAATTTTTCAATATTTGGAATTTCTAATGAAAATATAGCGAAATGTTATATAGTTTTGGGCCGATTTTCATGAAACTTGAGGAAAATATATAATGGTGTCTAGCATTTGCAACAACAGTTCAAAAATGGATTTTAACCTTTAAGAGTACTTGGGGTCAAAATTGTTGTGTTTTTCGTGATTTTAAAAGTTGAGGGTAATTTGGACCCCAAGTGCTGCTAAGGGGTAATTTCCATTTTTGTGCTGTGATTTTAAATTCTGAACTTCATGTTATATTTTCCTCAAGTTTCATGAAAATCGGCCCAAAAATATATAACATTTCGCTATATTTTCATTAGAAATTCCAAATATTGAAAAATTTGACCTTTGACCTTCACGATTCAAAGGTTATCGTTTTCCGATTTTAGTAAAACTTTCAGAAGATATTTAAAATTACAAGGACTATAATATTATGAATAGGTTTTACTTAAAATTTATAACAGTAAGGAAATTGGACTCATTCGCCTAAATATAGACAAAAAAATAGTTTTTCTTGAAAAACGCAAAATTTAAATCGCAGGTACGGAAAAACTGTAAGAGGTATTGACATAATTTTTTCACATTTTTATTCCCTATTTTGATCTCAATAAACCCCAATGTGATGATCCAAAAAATCTGAAATTTGTTTAACAAAATTTTTAAAAATTTGAAAATAGAGTTTTGAAACAGCCGTTAAAAAAAATTATTTTTTTTGGCCATCCCTCCGAATAGGTTAACGGTACCCTACGAAGACAAAAACTCATATACAAGTAAATATGGACATATTTTAAGTAAAAATGAGCTTTTATTTTAATTTTCCTCGAAATATCTTAATTTTTTTCCTAAATTTTTTGTTCAAGTGGCCTGAAACACGTTAATGGTCTGGCGAATTTGTAATAACTTTAAAATTTTTTAATCAAATTTTGTCATTTATATCTCATTACAACGATAATTACGTACATATTTCGATTCTTTTGCATTCAATTGCAAAAGTATTTATTTAGTAGCAAAATTTTTTCAAAAACTGAAAAATTTGCATTTTTCTCTAATTTTGGCGATAATACAGTTTTTGGGTCATTTTGAACCAAAGGAGATACAGGGTTAATTTCCAAAAATTTTTTTTTAATGTAATATTCATTAATATAAATAAATCTACACATTTCTAGAAAACAATGCAGAAAGTTAACGAGTTTCACCTATTTATTCCATATTAACAGTAAAATTTTGCATATATCTGAACTTTGACCTCGATGCGCGTCCAGAAATCGTTGCCCGATTTGGCTCAAATTTTCAGCACTTAACATTTAGGCCTAGTGTCACAATATTCCACCCGGCACTCTTTGAAATCTAAAAAAAAAATCGGCTGTCACTCTAATATACATATGTGTATGGATGTAATAATTCATAAAATCAACAATAGAAGACAATAAATTGTATGCAGAGTGATTTTACACTTAGAAAAATTAGTGTGCTTGAAAGTATAGGCGATTTTTAATTAACATTTCGGCATATTTTGTCGAAACTTTCAAACACAGAAAAAATAAATTAATATTTGGAATGAGTTTTTTAATAAATACCCAGCAGCTTTAGGAGACTGTCATTAACTAGTGAATTTACCTATAATTTAGGGAGACAATTAGTATAACTAGCTACGTGGATGCCCTAAGCAGGGGATCAATTTAACTTTTTAGATTATAATGAGACTGTCTGATACCTGGTCCAAATTATTCAACATATTGGATTCACATACTGTTTACATAGAGTCAGTTACCTTACTAACTATCAAACTGCTTACATGATCAGCTACATAACTAGTTATTTTAACAAGTACGGATGCTAATTAACTTCAAATAGTCAGTTAACAAGACATCTTATAGACAGTCCAATAGCCGATATCTTGTAAAAAACCTTCCTTCCACAACTCTCCAAAAGATTACTTCTGGTGAGTAAAATAATAAACGTTAAAAGTGACTACACTCTAGATTACTTAGAGACACTTAAGTGACAATTGACTTCATGCTAGATTACCTGGGATGTATAAAGTAACCAATTGACTTTTCTCTGCTCTACAAATGACCCAAAATATATAAATTGAGGTCAGCCTCGTCATCAGATATTAGAGAAAATTACTATCTATAAGGGATACATTTAATACTTGCTTAACTGCTGGGTATTATTGGGTGTATGTCTTAAAAATGCGAAATTTCGATCTCTTTCACTTCGGGTTATCGTAATTGATCCAAAACTAAATTGTGTTGTACAGCGTTTAAACATAATTTCGGACATGCAAAATAGTCTTTCAATTTCAATTCATATTGTACCAAATTACCCTGCTTTTGAATGAATCCTGTTGCTCGCCAACTTTTTAAAATTGCTGATTGAGTATCTCCCTATGATTTTAGAAGCTCCTGTTCAGTTTGGCAACAACAATCATGGAGTAATGCCTCCAATTCTTGGCCTTCAAAATTATTTGGCTGGCCTGGGCGATATTTGTCTTTCGTGTCAAACTCACTACTTATGAACAGCACAAACCATCTCTCGCTCGTTGAAACGGATGAAACACATTAACCATAAGCTTCAATGAGCAGTCAGTTTGTTCAGCTGCACTTTTTTCAAATTGAAGAAGTAAAGCTAAACTTCTCGTATATGACGCTTTGTTGGTACAAAATACTACATTTTCGAAGCAAAAAAAAAAAAACTTTACACTAAAATGTTCAGTAACTACGTGAGAACAAATGGCAGATATGTACTCTTCCAAATGACATATAAGTTGTTAAAAATAAAAACCACGTTCAAAAGATACGCTATATATTGATAATCCCGCATTTTTAAGTCATGCTCCCAATATGAATTGAAATCAAATCAAACTATTTGAATCATCAATTATTTGAATTAGTCTACTATTTATATTTGTCCAATTCACAACGTAGTTGTATATTGTAAGTTGTATGATACAACTATTGTGGTTGTGAACGCAAATTTCTCAAAGTCGTAAGTTTACCTTGTCAAGCCTTGAAAATGCCAAAATAAACAGATAAAAACATAACATCCCAAAGTCTATTAATATGCAAAATTAATAGTGCAGCGAAAAATATCAAACTAACGTCTGAATTGTGTAAAAATGCATACAATTGACAAATATTTAAAACAAATTATCGTTTTTCATAAATTAAATAAATTAACTGATTTCAGTGGTTTGGTTGTTATTTTATACTAAATTGAACAAATTTTTTTGTTTATGTATAAATATGAACTTTTGGTAACACATACATTTTCATACAACATTCGAAAAACATATGTAAAAATATTGTAGGTGTTGTACAAAATATTTATATAGAAATTATCAACAACATTTGTACAACTATTGTAGATTCAGACGACTTATAACTCATACGACTGTACAACGTCAGTTGTGAATTGAACAATTGTATGTAGATATTTATTTGTATATTTTTTTTCAGTGTAAACACAGCTGCCAGTCGAGCAGTCAATCTACTGCATGAGTAAATTACATGGCAATGAAACTTACACATACTAGTTTTTGCAAAAAAAGAAGGAAATAAAAATTTATTGGGTGAATACTAGGGTGGCCCTTAGCTTGGATTTTTTTACATATTCCGTACTCCCAAAATCTGAAATTGTTCTCTGTCAACTAAAAAGAAGAATTTATAAAATTATTTCATTTCACGAAGATGTCAATCTTCAAGTCCTAAGGTTTTCACCAATAGCAAATACTTATATAAAAAGCTTAAATTTACTATTAAGAAGCACCACAAACCCTTTGAAAAATTTCATATATTTTTTTAAATATCCTCTATTCGAAGCTGAACAACTTTTGTAAAATTTCATTACGATATCTCCAATAGTTAGAAAAAATTACTTCAAGACTACTGTGCACTGATATATAAGGATTAAAAATACTGTTACGAAATTGTACTTGAATTCAAATATAACGATTTTAACGGCTGATTTAAAGTTGTATAATGCTTTCAAATAGCAGTGCCCAAAGTTTAACATATCTTTGGGCATTATTAACATTGAATAAAAGCTTTCAGTTGACCTTTGATCGGAAGTATGAAAACGCTGTTTGCTGCGACCGTATATTCGAATTCGAATATTCAGTTAAAGAACAGTGTAGAAAGTACACCACAGATGGCGTATGTATTAGAAAGTTCTAGACAGTTAACGAGCAATCTAGAGTGCAGATGGCAGTGTTATAAATAGTGGCAGAGGTTGCAGTCGTTAGTGAGTTTATCAGAGACGCTTTTCGAATAAACATCAACTGAGTGCCTTAAAGGGTGCTGTATTTTTCAAGTGAATTCGTGTACATTATAAAGTGTGTCTGTATTTCTGCGAATTTATAAACGTGTATAAAAAACATTGAGTAACTATTTAATTCTGTTGTTGTACATTTTAAATAAATAAAGAGTTGTTACAATTTTAAAACTACTAAACGTCTTTTATTTGCAATCAAAAGTATCCGGTTTATTTAAAGGAAATAAACCAACGTTTTGAAAAGGTTAAAACGTAACAATACGTATGGGAATCAAATTGAAATGAGTGGAATATCTTTTATGGCATAAATGATGCCTTTATTCTGCCTTTTACCCTTTCTTTGTGTTCTTTTCTGATAAAAATGTAGTTTGGTCTTTTCAAATAATGTTGCCCTGAAACCCCAAAAATATCCTACATGTTACTTTTTAAACAGCTTTTCTTGTTATTGTTTTTGAAGTTCATTTGTGTTAATGAAATAGTTTTTGTATATTTTGATTAAAAGTGTTAAAATGGAAGCAAAATGTATAGTTTTAGAATATTTAGAAGCTACATAAAAAAATTGTTCGTTAAAAATCTACTAATGTTTATTAGGGTATGGGAAACCCTTAATAAATCTACAAAATATGTTGGCAATATTTTGTGTCAGAAAAGAAAACAAAGAATAACAAGAAGGGAAGCCTCTCATGTTTTCTTTGAAAGAAAACAACATAAAATATTTTTTTTTTTAATTTTTTGATATTTTGTTATAAAAAAATTTTGGAGTTTGAGTTGTGCGAGAAATTTTATTTTGGAATTTTTTTTCAACATTTAACTTTTATGGATATTTAAATAAAATGTGCATTATACGATTTTGTTCAAATATTTTGCACTTATTTTTAATATGACAGAAAACTATTTTAGACCTTGGTATCATGAAAAATCGTTAAAGCCCTCTATAAGAACCACCCTAGTGAGTACTCTTGCACTGCCAATATGTCTAGTATAGATGGCAATGTAAACAAAGGGTTTCATTGTTTTCAATATTGAACATTTATTTTTTTTTGCTTTATGACTTTGAAATTTTTAAAACAAATATTTCATTTAATTTAAATTTATTTTTCTTTTATTTACAGTTAAGAAAATATCATTAAAATATTTTTGGTGATGAAAACAAAACTGAGAATTATTATAACAACTGACGACATCATTAACATCAGCATCATAGAACCAGCACAAACATAAATTGTTCACACTCGATCAAAAGAGATAAAAACGCTTAAAGTGACACAACACATAAAATAAGTAGATGCATACGTCATTATAAAGCAAAAACACAAAAACCAATTTAAACGTCAACAAGACACACAGCTACTAAAACTGAAACTGAAACAAACTACAAAATACTTAAAACGACGTCATTATAAATTCAATACAAGGAAAAGAAAACAAGAAAACAAAACAGAAAATTTCCCACAAAAAAATTGAGCAAGGTTAGGTGACACACAGTGACAGCCAAGCAGTCAAGTCAACAATCTTTCTCTCAGCCACCCAACAAGCTATAACAGCAAAAACAACAAACAGCTTCTTGTGCTTCATCTAACCCAAATAAAAGTAAAGAGAACCATTAACCAAACAACCAACAACCAGTCAGCCAAACCAAACAAATAAACAAACAGCCAGCGAGTTAAACAGTCCGACGAACAAAAACTGCACACACCGAGAGAAAAATTACCACAAATTCAACATTAGAAATAAAGAGCAAAAAATATTGAAAAAAACACAAACAAAATCTTAAATATTGAGATTAAGAGCAAAATGAGGTGTAAAAATCCAAGCTAAAAGGAAAATTGTCAAATGATTTCTTAAAAACCAAAAAAATAAAAAATAAAACGAATAAAAATAGCTAGAAAATAGAAAAAAGTGCTTAAATGAAACAAAAATAAAATAAATTTTCTGCTGCAAAATCTAAAAAATCATCAACGACAAAAAAATTATCAAAAAAAAATAAAGAAGAAAAAGTCAAATAGAATCTAATAAAGCGGAAGATTTTGTTCCTCTTGTGTGGTTGATAAAGCAGAGAAGAAATTTTTGTTTTTGGGGTCTTTAGTTAAAATCCGTTGGTCCAACATCAAACAAGGCGCGTTAAACGAATTTGTCTTTGTAAATAACAAAAAAATAAGAAAAAAATAGTTAATTTTAATTTGAAATAAAATAGAAATTAAAAAAATTAAAAGAAATTCGCACATAAACGCAGGCAATTGAATGAAAATTTTAACGAATTTAAATTAAAAAAAAATAAAAAATTATAATATGAAATTAAACAAAACCAAGTTTTTAAGTGTCTCAGTGTTTCCCTAAAAGTGCTAAAGCAAAAGTCTTTAAATAAAAGAAATTATATAAAATAAATAGTATAGAAATAAAATAAAACCCCTCTATATTTTGTAACACAAATATTTATTATACAAAAAATAAAAAGAAAAAAATTAAAAAGCAAAATATGTATTTTTTGAAAATCTTTAATAATATGCCACAATATGCTGCATGCAACTAAATTCAACACCTACAACAACTATTTTCTACACAACATTTACTGCTGCTGCTACTCTTGTTGCTGCTGCTCTTCTACAAAGGATTAATTTAGCGTGATTTATTTTGTTGTTGCTGCAATTTTGTCAAGCTGTTGTTTTTTTCATTCGTTCTTTTTTTTTCAATATATAAATAACAAGGTAATTTTATTGTTACTAAAAATAATTATTCTATATTTAAGATTCTTTTTAATACAACATATTTTGAGGAAAAAAATCTAATTTAAATTGAAAATTAAATGAATTTTGTTAATACCCTACACTGGTTATATAGAAATATTGTGTTACAAAAATATTTTGTGGAAATTCCAAAAATTTTGGATTTGAATAGCTGACAAAATACTAGTAAAATTTTAATTTAAAACATTTTGTTATGGAAATAATTCGGTAGCATTTGCACAACTGTTGATATCTTATTTTGAAGATGAGTGTTTTTGGGTTGATTAGCAAAAGTTCAGTTTCGCTATAAGTATAGAGGCGAGTAGGTTCTACAAAATTTAAAAAAAATCGCCAAAAATTAATTTATGTTGCGAAAGTTAAAAAATTGTGCTCCCAAAGCCTAATATTTCTCCATGATCTAAAAATCAAACGTTGAAAATTTGAGTAAAATCGAATAAAGTTTAGTTTAGAATTTGAAGTAAAATTAACAATATTTTCAAACAAAATCCGAAAAAATTAATTTAAAAATTGATTTTTATTTCATTTAACCATTATATGTTCCAAAAAAAGACAAAGTTTCCCGCATATCTTAAATGTAAAATTTTTAATTTTCAAAAATTTTCTTTAACGAAATTTTAAAAAATTAATAAAATTGTTTTCTATTCTAATAAACGCTAAATGTGGATTAAAATCAACAAATTTCAATTTGAATATACACAACAGTTTAAAAACATACAGTTGATGTTAACTATAACAGCTGCCTACTCACTCAAAAATCGCTGTTACTGTATATAGACAGCTTCATCTCCTAAAAGTCTCATGAATAATCTAACGGACAAAACTCAAATATTCTATTTCCACAACAAGCAGCTTTTAAAGCTGTTTTATACTTATAAAAAATGTTAATAACAGCGTGATATCAGCAGTGTTAATAAGTAGAAGTTTTTACTGATGGAAATGTTTACATTACAATTTCGTAACATTATTTTCATTCAATTCAAATTCCAAGAAAATGTTCAAGTTCTGGAATTTGTAGGTGTTTAGTGATACTTCATACAAGAAAAAAATTATATTTTCCGGCCCTATAAAGTATATATATTCTGGATCCTTATAGATAGCGGAGTCGATTAAGCCATGTCCGCCTGTTTGTCTGTTTAAATCAATTTTCTGGAGACCCCAGATATCTTCGGGATCCAAATCTTCAATAATTCTGTCAGACATCCTTTCGAGAAGTTTCCTTTTTAAAAGCAGCAAAATCGGTCCACAAATGGTGTAGATATGAGGAAAATACCAGGACAACCTTGATTTTTTACCTATTTTTGAGCTATATCTGGATTACTATGTCATTAATATAGACAATATGGATATCTAATGATAGATATTTCAAAGACCTTTGCATTTGACCCTACAATCGGTCAAAATCGCAAAAAATATTTTTTAACCCGAATTTTTTTTTTCACCAAAAAAGAAAAAAATAAAAAACAAAAACAAATTTTTTTAAATTAAAAAAAAAAAAATTTAAAATAACAATTCGAAAAAAAATTTTCCAAAAAATTAAAAAAACAACTTTGAAAAAAAAAAATTTTGTTTACTTAAAAATATTTAAAATTTGTATTTTGAAGTATAATTTGGTGAAGGGTATATAAGATTCGGCATAGCCGAATATAGCTCTCTTACTTGTTTTTCATTTATTAGTGGAAAAATTATATGGCAAAAAAAAAAGTTTTAAAATTAATTTTTTTTTTAATTTTTGGTGATAAAATATTTGGGTTAAAAAATATTTTTTCCCGATTTTGACCCATTGTAGGTCCGACTTACTTTGGCCTTATTAACGCAAAGGTCTATGAAATATCTATCATTAGGTACCCATATTCTATATTAATGACTTAGTAATCCAGATATATATAAAAAATCGGTCAAAAATCGAGGTTGTCCTGGTTTTTTCCTTATATCTCAGACATTTGTGGGCCGATTTTCTCGATTTTAAATAGCAACCGGAAAGTTGTTGTCATTGAGCTGTCTCATCTTTTTATTAATAGATCTTTAAAATAACTTTAATTTGATATGTAACTCATATGCCCAGGTTTAACCCTTAATAATTTACACATAATCATATAGAGTACGGGTTAGCACTATAGCCACTAGGGCACAGTGGGGCAGAATCGAATTTTTTTGGAAATAAATCTGGCATTTCTAAACGGCTGGTCCGATCGGGATAAAATTTTACGTGGGCGTAGCCAAGGAGCATTCGAGTTTAAGTTATTAAAATGCGCTATACAAATGCTCCAGGGGCGTCGATATGGTGTACCTTCGACATATACAATTTTTAAACTCGTGCCTTTTTTTTTGTTTCCCATCCGATTTCAAAGATTTTAATATTTTTGAAAAGCGTTCGGCTAGGTCTTTAAAAAACATGCCTGCGTGTATTATTCTTTTGTGTATTTATCTTTTCTAGTTATAGGCATTTAAAAATTTTAATTTTAAAATTTGGCCGTTAGACAACTAAATTAGTAGTAACATACAAAAGATTTGAGGTCAACATCTATTATGGATCCAAAAATAAACGATTTTCAATTTAAATATTAAAAAAATAGTCGTTTTTTGCTGTTTTTTGGGCGAAAAGGTGACTCTTTTTTTATTAAAAAAAAACTTTATATAAGAACAGATAGCAGTTTTATGTTTTTCTATAAAAAACATGTACAATTTTTTTAACATGTCACTCCTACGCCCTTCGGAATTTGACCTATTTTTTATCAAAAATTCAACTTTGGGTCACATGTTTTAAAATCCCAAAGCTGGGATGAGAAAACAAAAAGCAGCTTTAAAAACCTTGTTGTGTTTCCTATTTATCGCCAAAGTATTTTCCCAGCCGCGATAGAAATGTGGACCCTATAGGCAAAATTGTAAAAAATACCATTTTTGGGATTTTCGCTTCAATTTTTAGGAATTGCGGGATTGCCTTTGACCTTTTGACAAGTTTTTTTACACCTTGTTATTTAGAATGGCAAACTTTAAAAACGTTGAAAATTTCATTGAGTGTCGTTAATAAATAAAGATTTTATTGCATACTACATATTCATTGAGTTTCTAAAACTAAAATTTATATCAAAATTTTAATAGGATTTCAATTATTAGGAACAATTTGATCTACTATATTGTTTCCTAGCTAATTTATTCCTAGCTATATTGTTTTGTTTAGATAAGTTAATTTGTGGTCTTACAAAAAAAAATTTCAAGTCAATATCAAAAATATACAACTTTAAAACTCCGTCCTTCAAAAATATTGCACTTTTTCATACTAATTTTTTTTTATAAATTTTCTCAATATTTTATTTAACACAAGTCATTGGTTCTGGCTCATTCACATTAAGAACATGTATACACATTTTTTAGTATGAAAAAGTGCAGTATTTTTGAAGGACGGAGTTGTAAAGTGGCATATTTTTGAATCTAATTGAGATATTGACTTGAAATATTTTTTGTAAGACCAAATATTAACTTATCTAAACACGGCGGTGGTTAGTAAACTAACCACTTCACTCCACAAAAAACCTTGGAATAGGGTGGTTTTTTCGTATTTTGATTAATTTTTTCTTACTTTTTATAATAAACCAACCTTGATTAAAGTAAAAATGCAATTGTTTTGATTTTAAACTTATACACAAAAAAAGCATGATGAAAGAGTTAAGGTTACACTCTCTTTAGTCATACATAAACTTGATGACGATGCAATATTGTATTCGAAAATTTGAAATTAAAATTGAAAATTCTAACGTATTTATATGATATAAAAGCTTGAGCCATGGATGGGTAAAATTTGACCCATTTTGATACTAAAATTGATTTTTTTCTAAAATTGAGTGGTTGATATTTTTGATATTTTATAACTTTTATTTAATTTCAAATATTTAGTTTAAAAAAACAAAATTGGCCAAAAAATATCTTTTTTCTATTTGGGTCAAATTTTAACTGAATCTTATGAAGGTTAAACACTTTGATTTTTAGCAGAATATGTTTGTGAAATACAAATTTTAATGGAAGTTTTGTCAAGTAGCTGAAAATTCCTTTCCTAGAATTACTACAGTTTTAATTAAAAACTTTTAATTTCAACACAAATTTGTTTGTCACTTTAAACCTGTGTCAGCATAGGGTAGGGTGCCAAAGAAAAACAATTATTTTCAAATATTTGAATTTTTTTTTTTCGAAAATAATTTTGCACAAAATTGAAGCAAATATGACGTCAATAACTAAATGTTGCTATTGATTTGGCAAATGGGGTGTAGTAGTGACATCTACATATATATTCAATGTATTAGTTAAAATTTATAATTTAGTATAAAAATGTGTGTGTGTGTGTGTGTATGGGGTATCTGTGTATATATGTATGTTAATTAGAGTTCATTTAACTTGTTGTTTGACAACAGCTGAGCAAAATCGTGGAGATTGCTGTTCAATGCGTTCGTTTATATTAATGCATGTGACAGATGGAGGGACAGACAGGCAGACTAACAAGACTGATAGATATGTACAATATATAGATGAATGGCTGGCTGGCTGACTGGCTGGTTAAATGTTTGGAGGAATACGAGCACCAATAAAGATGAATAAATAAATAAATAAATGAATAGCTAAATTGATTATGCTCTTTAAAATTTAAAAAATATGTACAATGTTTTCTTTATTTATTTTGGTGGTTTGTTTTTCTTTGAATTTTCTTCTTGCTATTTTCTTATCATTTACAGTTGCTTGATTTTCTTAGTTCCTTTTCCAAATTATTGTTATCTGGTGTTTTCATTTGCATGGTTTCATTTCGATAACGAGCAAATAAATACTCGTACGCACCTTTTTGTTCAAATAAACACTCACTGACTGACTGACTGACACTCACTCATTCGCATTTAGTCTGCAAAATTTATTTAAATAAATTCTGTTTAGTTTATTATGTCATTTTCTTATTCGATTGTGTGATTTTTTTCTGGTCTTGTTCTGTTTTCTGATTCAGTTTGTTTGATTTCAACTATTTTTAGCAGAGTGTGCAAGAAATTTGTTTCAAAAAATGTTTGTTGTTTAATTTATTTTTAATCACAATTTTTTAGATTTTTTTTAATGCAGGTGCATGGAAATATTAAGGTGTTTTTAAATTAAATTGTTTCAAATTATTGTTTATAGAGTAATAGTGTTTAAATAATACTGAACCAATATGAACTTTTTGTACATTTTAAAAAAAATTTAATTTAGACTTTCGCTATCATTTATTCAAGCCTCAATACCCAAAGGATTTTAAATGCGTTTACACGAAAGGATATTAATTTTTGTATATAACAAAAGTTAGGTTATTAGGTAAAATTTTAATAATTAATACTACTAAATTCATATCTTGAAATTTTTAACAAAATCTATCAAATTTAAATCTTTCTTAGCTGGGGTCAAATGTTATTTTTTATAAAAATATGAAAAAAGTTTTCCAGATTTTATGAAATGTTTAAAAAACTACTTCGTATAAACTTGATTAACCCTTAAATGGATATTTTTCATTAATTTCTTAAAATTTTTTATTAAATTAATTTAGCAAATAACACCAAAATTATATATGGGGTTTTAATTCATTTTCGGTTTGGGGACTTTGTTCATTGGGGACTTCGTTCGTAGCGCCTCTTCGTTTGTGTACCGATTTCAAAAAAATTACATATATAGAATCTTCTCATCGAGCACTACATAAAACGTCGATATCAATTACCTCTTATAGCTTAGGAGATATCCGCATTTTAAAATTAAATTTTCAACATTTTTACCGGGTGGGTTTCCAGTTTTTTGATGACCGCAGTTCCAAATATTTCCCGATTTTCGCCATTTTTCCTTTATAGGTTAACAACAGATGTATATATCAAATAAAGGAAGAATTATTTAAAAATCATGACTGAGTCCAAGTGACATCCATTTGAATTTAAAAAAATTAAAAAATGAGATTTTTCGCTATTTTTTTTGGGAAAAAAGTACTTTTATTCTTTTTAAGTTATCTAAAAAATTTCTAAAAGGTGTATTAGGAATTTATACTTTTTGAAAAGCTAACTTTACATCAAATATTTTAAATGAAAAAAAAATTATAATTTTTGATACGGAGGGGACCAGGTCCAATCAAAAAACGCCTATTTTTTATGTAAAATTCAAATTTAGGGCAAAAATTCTCAAATCGCATAGTAGATACCAAAATATAGTAACCCATTTTAGATGGCCCAATATGTTCTTAATTATTTTGTAAAGGGTTTCGATAACTCCGCCCCTGGTATGGATATTATAGCCAAAAAACGAAAATATCCCATTTTTGGAATTTTTCAATACTTTTTTTGGAATTGCGGGATTCCTGATTACAAATTTCAAAATTAGTTTTTATTTTTCCATTTTCAATAAAAATAGATGTTTTTACATAAGTGTAAAATTTTATTAAAAAATATTCGTAAATAACAATTTTATTCATAAAAAAGCATGTTGCCTACATAACATTTTTATGAATGTAAATAACAGTGCTATATACTAATGTCTGAGTCATGTATGTAAATTATTTAGGGGCTACGGAAAGTTGATTTCAACATACAGACGGACATGGCCCCAACTGGTTTTCTAACATTTTTCCTTCTCCTATTCTTATTTTTATGCGGTATGTTGGAATTCGTGCTGTGTATATGAAAATGTCGTTCAATCCTTGTTATTGCCATGATTGCCGACCACTGCTCTAGTTTATAAATTTTAACATTCTGTGCAAGAATATACCTTTATTGTTTTCGACTTGAACCTTGACATAAAATTTTATGTTTTTCTTTTTTAAATTTTATGGATTTATAAATTTTTAAGTAGCTCTATTACATACATACATATATGTATGTATATGTTTCCTTTAATATTTAAAGGGTTTAAATTTTTATGTTTTCCGTTTCCTGTTTTTACTTTTTTATTGTTTCTTGGGCTTCAAGTAAAGATCTTTAAGTATCAACAAGTTAAGGTTATTATGTATTTGCTTATCTGATTGTTTCGTTGAGTTGTTTTCTTGCTATGTTTTTTTTTATTGTTTCATATTTATTTGATTATCCTTATCTTTATGGCTGTTCAAATGTTTAACTATATTTATTTTATGTATTTTTCTTTATTTTTTCTATCATTTGTTTGCAGTATTTAAGTATTACGTGCTTACGAAATAATCTTGTATTTTAGCCATTCAGTTAAGAAAAAAGTATTTGGCAACAAACATTAATTTCAGTTATTATAATCATGCCAATTGCCTTTAAAATGTTTCACTCTTTACAGGGAGTATTCTTAAATTTAAATCTATGAAAGGCTTATTTATTTTACATCTAGTAAGTACCTATTTAGTAAAAAAGGCCAATTTATACAATTGATCTATTATTAGGTTTCCGTTTTATCGATATTTACATCCGTTTTATTCCACATAGTATTTCCTGTTTTTAAGCAGAAAACGATAAATAATAAATTATTGTATTAAACATAAGTACAAAACATTTGTTGTTATAAATTTCATTCAAATTTTGTTGCTTTAACATTCGCAAATTGAAATAATCTCTTCAAAATCCCTCAATAAATTTATATTTATATTCAAAACAATAATAGTGCCCCCCAAAACGGTTTATCATGATGATGCATAACAAGGAAGATGAAATAAAACAATTTGTCATCGAAATTTATGATTAATAAAACACATCTATGTATTATTTTGTTAGTTTTTGCCACACCACAACATAAACGTCCTCGTACCACAAAAAAGAAAAAAAACATTACAATTGACGCCACATGTAAGAGGCCACACAACAAGAAATTCTTCACGTTGCAAAACTAAATAATAATAATGAAAATTCTCATAACCATAGTTTAGCACTTGCAATTTGTGTGCTCTTGCAGAACAAACAAAAATATGTTTTTATTACACAGTACAACACATGATTTTGGGACTCAATTCTGACAATTGCACGTGAAAGTAGCCCCAAAAATAAGAACTTCTGCGTCATTAGTTTTGTCAAGTTGGCTGCCGTAATAAAATAATGGCCATACGAATTTTTCTTGCTCAAGGTTTATTTTTATCACTTTTTCTATATTTTAACATGATTATATCTCGGTATACCGTACGGAATATCTCTTTTGTGGCTGAAGCAATGTTGTAGATATTGAAAAGGAGAAAAAAAAGCGGAACATACCTACCCGAAAAAAGTGCATCCAGTGCCTTAAAAATCGCAAAAATGCCCATTTTTAAATTTTTTTAACCAATTTTTCACCTTTTTTGCTCAATAACTCGATTACAAATCCAATTATGGACCGATCACCATCAAATTAGGTTGTGTGATTTGTGTCTATATGAAAGTTATTTATCATGAATTTTGTATGTATACCATCATTTTTAAGAGATTTATGCACTTTAAAGTGATTTTCGGAAGCGGGTCTTATATGGGAGCTATGACTAATTATGGACCGATCATAATAAAATTTGGTGACATGAATTTTGTATGTATAAAACTTATTTGGAGCGAAATTTGTGTAGATACATATATAAATTTAACATTTATGACCAATAAAGTGTAATTTCGGGAGGACATTTGTATGGGGGATAAGTGAAATAATGGTCCGATTTCAGCCAATTTCAATAGACTTCGTCCTTGGGCTGAACAAATTATACGTACTAAATTTTATTATGATCGGTCCATAATTAGTCGTAGCTCCTATATAAGACCCGCTTCCGAAAATCACTTTAAAGTGCATAAATCTCTTAAAAATGATGGTATACATACAAAATTCATGATAAATAACTTTCATATAGACACAAATCACACAACCTAATTTGATGGTGATCGGTCCATAATTGGATTTGTAATCCAGTTATTGAGCAAAAAAGGTGAAAAATTGGTAAAAAAAATTTAAAAATGGGCATTTTTGCGATTTTTAAGGCACTGGATGCACTTTTTTCGGGTAGGTATGTTCCGCTTTTTTTTCTCCTTTTCAATATCTACAACATTGCTTCAGCCACAAAAGAGATATTGCGTACGGTATACCGAGATATAACCGTGTTAAAATATAGAAAGAGTGATAAAAATCCACCTTGAGCAAAAAAAATTCGAATAGCCATTAAATTATTACGGCAGCCAACTTGACAAAACTAATGATGCAGAAGTTCTTATTTTTGGGGCTACTTTCACGTGCAATTGTCAGAATTGAGTCCCAAAGCAATGAACTGAAAAATGTTGTACTGTGTTATTGTTTGTAGCTTAATATATTTTATGTCAAAATCACAAAGGCAAAATATAACCACAGACGCTAAAACATACTTTGTCATTTTTTTGAAAGAAAAGTAATAAACAAAATTGGATATTTTTAGTACCCTACACTAGGTTTAAATATGTTGTGAATTAAAATTCAAAATGGGCTTAACTTTCGAAACCAAAAATGTGAAAATAAGTTCAGTTTTTACTACAAATTTTTCAAACATTCTGATCTATTCTAGTAAAAACATGTAAAAAATATTAATTTCTTAAACGATTTTGAAAGTAATCACAAAAAATAAATATGAAACTCCTATGTTCATGCCTGGGAAGAGATATATTTCATTCTAGTGTTTTTATACCCATCACCTTCGTGAGAAGGGTATATAGGAGTTTGTCATTCCGTTTGTAATGTCCACAATATAATTTTTCGACCCTATAAAGTATATATATTCTGGATCCTTATAGATAGCGGAGTCGATTAAGTCCGTCCGTCTGTCTGTCTGCTGAAATTAACTTTCCGAAGCCCCCAAATAACTTACACACACGATTCATACATCAATATCTCCGGCTCGAATTCTTCCGGCTAGGTTGCTATTTAAAATAGAGAAAATCGGTCCACAAATGGCTGAGATATAAAAAACCAGGACAACCTCGATTTTCGACCTATATCTGGATTACTAAGTCATTAATATAGACAATATGGATATCTAATGATAGATATAGACCTAATGATAGTAAGTTGGACCCACAATGGGTCAAAATCGGAAAAAATATTTTTTAACCCGAATTTGTTTTTCACCAAAAGTTTTTTCTCGCTAAATATTAAAAAAAAATTGAAAAACAAAAAAAAAAATTTAAAATTTAAAAAAAACAATTTTAAATTTAAAAAATAAAAAAAACAATTCGAAATTTTTTTTTTCCTAAAAATTAAAAAAAATAAATTTTGTTTACCCAAAAATATTTAAAATTTTTATTTTGAAGTATAATTTGATGAAGGGTATATATTTGAATATAGCTCTCTTACTTGTTTTCTTTTAAATGTTTTTTTTTTTTGGCTTGTGTGCAGATACACCCGGAGTCTTTGGCGGGAATCAAACCCACAACTCTCAGATTGATAGTCCAGCTCAATATTGTCTAGACTATCGGAGCCCGCAATAGTCAGATATAAAGTTTTAGAAGAAAATTATTTACACATTTATGAAGCTAGAGAGGCTAAAAGTCAAGATTTTATTTTGCCACCATTTGTGCAGCAAAGTCAACTAAAAAAGTAAAAAAATAAATTCTACGTTTACTAATCCTAAACTGTCAAATTGTTTTTTCTTTTGTTATTGACAACACTGTACTGCACCAATTGGAGCAGTTTCAAATCTTCCTCGAATTTTGGATAAATGAATTTAATTTACCTTACATTTAGTTATACCTTACACCCTATACATTGCGGGGATAGTATTTTGATTCAGTGCCGATGTTTGTAATGCCCAAAAGTATTACTTTCAGAGTCGATTACCTCTTTCAGCCATGCTTTTTTGTGTATAAGTTTATCAAAACAATTGCATTTTTCTTTAATCAAGGTTGGTTTATTATAAAAAGCAAGAAAAAATAAATCAAAACATAAAAAAACCTAATTTACGCGACCTTTGTCGCCCAGGCCAGTGGCGATGTCGCCAAAATCACCACTTCTGAACCGCACAAACATTCATCAAATGCTTTGGTGAGCCAAACAGTCGAATCGAAACCAACGTCAAATATCTCTGTTTTTGGTGTTAGCAATAGGGTTTTATCTATTATGAGCTGCTGAAATCTGACCAGACCATCACCTGTACCGAACGCAACTGATTCGTTTTAAGGGAGCATTGGCTACATGTTGCATAAACCGTTTGCGAAGTTTTGCCAGACCTCGCCGCGTCTCACAACTATTTTCCGATCGACGTAGAAAGTTCTCTCTGGAATACGATTCAATTCAGAACAGAGTATCCGATAAAGGTTTGATTCGTTCTTCGCCTCAAAAGATAAGCTGTTCTTTTGGCTCGGAATCCATATGTTGCCAGAAATTTTGGCATTTGGAAGATATACACCAGTAATTCATGTTCTCTGTACACATATTGGGTTTAATTTTTTGGTTCCACTTGCAAGTGGGTCGTCTATCCATAACTTTGTAAAAACTTGAGAACGCTTAAGAAATGATTGCATTATGATTCGTCAAGTTATGTTTATAAAAACACAAAATTTTTTATTAATTTGGGATTTTGTTTTAATCTTCATTAAACCACAACTATGTTATCAAAATTTCAAACAAAATGGCTTAACAGTTGTGTTTCGAAAGTTTATACTGCTGCCTCTCATAGCGCCAGACACAAAGGTGTTACAAGAGTCTCGAGTAAGTGCATACGACTTCCTTGAGTTTGTGGTGTCAGGCTTCATGAACTTTAAAGACATCATAAAAAATAAACCAAAGCAAAGCAAAACAAAACAATAATAGAAAAACTTTTTGTTTCGTTGTGTATTTTTTTTCACTCAAAAGTATTTGCCAAAAAATACACAAGAGGCAATGAATTTCGTGAATGTTGTACAAAAATATGTATTATGCAGAGGCAAGCAGCATGTTAGGGAACAAAACCAAAAAAAATCAACAAAAGTTGCCAAAAAAGAAACACAAAAAAAGATCTGTATTGAATAAAATGAAAATAATAAATAAATTTCTAAGTATGTTTAAAAAAGTTGTTTGTACTTACATACAAGACGGATAGACAGACGGAGCGGAGGGATGGGGTGGACGTACACACCCGGGTGTTGTAATGTGGTAGCATGTGTTTGCTGGCATGTTGCATGTAGACAAGTAATATTTATGTTTTTCGTAATCGTGATACCAACTCATAAGATTATTGTCAAGTACATTGTCAAGGCATAAACAAAATTTTAAACAACTACATATTGCTCTGCCATTCATCGTTCATCGTCGTTGTTGTTCACCAAACTTATCTTTTGTGCAACAGCAGCAGTAGCAGCAGCAGCGGTATGCAACACTTTCATCAATCATTTCTATGCCACTGTGGGCAAACACTGACTGACGTAAAACCCGCAGTAACATGTGCCAGGCATGCACAGGACTGAATCTTGCAAAATGTTGAACGAAAATTTGGTGTACGACTTAAAAAATTTAAAAACCCAACATTTCATTCATTCATCTATATATATAAAAGAGTAACGTTACTGACTGACTGACTGACTGACTGACTGATTCATCATCGCACAGCCCAAACGGCTGAAGCTAGAATCACGAAATTTTAACTGTGGGTTCCTCCCTCCCCAAAACGATCCGATAAGAAGGGATTTTTGGAAATTCGAACGTTTAGGGGGTAAAAAAGGGTAAAAACGGGTAAATTCGGTAACCTTATATCTTCAAAACTAATAAAGATACAAAAAAACTTAAAATAGCATGTTACTCCATTTAAAAAATAAGCTGACAGGTGTTTCGTACTTTTTGGAAATTCGAAACTTTTAGGGGAGAAAACGGGTAAAAACTGTATTTTGGTACTTTTTTTGCACCCTATGTATCTTTTAAACCAATAAACATAGAAACAAATTTTAAATCGTATTCTTTAACTAACAAAAAATAAAAAATATGAGTTTGGTACTTTTTGGAAATTCGAACCCTTAAGGGATAAAAATTGTGTTAATTTTTGGTACTTTTTCATAAAATATGTTTTTCTATAATTTGACATAGACATACGAATATTTTATTATGAGCTCCCACCACGTTACAGAAATTTATTTGAATGAAATTGTACCACCTCAATGGGGATAAAAAAGGTACCAAAAAGGGGATAAAATCGGGAAAATACATTATATTTGAAATTATTAAGCCAATTTTGATAATTTTTTTTAACGTTGGTTCCTGGATTCATACAAAAATTAACTAACAGCGTGTTATTTGGAACTCGAGTACCAAGGTGTATATTGGGCCAAATCCGGGTAAACAGTTTGGTACTTTTTTTAAAACATATTTATTCTTGGGCACATTAACACAGATTTTAATATTTTGATACATGCCTATAGCATAAACAATTTTGGCAAAATGGAATATTTTTAAATTTCAAACTTGAGGGGTGTTCAAGTAAGAAAAGGGAAATTGGTACTTTTCTCCTAATGGTACTTTTTTAAAATTTTAAATTATTTCAGTTATCGACATTAAAGTTAGCTGATATTTATTTGAGTGAAGTTAGTGTTAGGAATAGGGGATAATATTTAGGTACCATAATGTGTGAACTGTACTATAGGTACTTTTTTGTTCATCTAATGGTACTTTTTTGAAATTTCTATAATAATGGACTTAGAAACATGAAATTAAACATATATGGTCCTAAGTGAGTGAGAATTCTAGCGGGAGACTTTTTGGTACTTTTTCTTTATTGGAATGGTACTTTTTGTAATTTCTTCACCAATGAACCTAGAAACATGAAATAAAGCTTATATATAAACCGAGTGAGTGGAAAACCACAAGTGTGGGTTTTTAGGTACTTTTTCTATGTTCTAATGGTACTTTTTTGAATTTTCTATAACAATGGAATTAGAGACATGAAATTAAGCATATATGGTCCTAAGTGAGTGAGAATTCTAGGGGAGACTTTTTGGTACTTTTTCTTTATTCGAATGGTACTTTTTGTAATTTCTTCACCAATGAACCTAAAAACATGAAATAAAGACCGGAGTGAGTGGGAATCTACTTTTTGGTACTTTTTCTATATTCGAATGGTACTTTTTGAATTTTCTGTAATAATGGACATAGAAATATGAATTTAAGCATATATGGTCCTAAGTGAGTGAGAATACTAGGGGGAGACTTTTTGGTACTTTTTGTTTATTCTAATAGTACTTTTTTGAATTTTCTATAACAATGAACTTAGAAACATGAAATTAAGCATATATGGTCCTAAGTAAGTGAGAATTCTATGGGGAGACTTTGTGGTACTTTTTCTTTATTCGATTGGTACTTTTTGTAATTTCTTCACCAATGAACCTAGAAACATGAAATAAAGCTTATATGGAACCGAGTGAGTGGGAAACTACAAGTGTGTGCTTTTTGGTACTTTTTCTATATTCTAATGGTACTTTTTGAATTTTCTATAATATAATGGACCTAAATATGAAACTAAGCGTATATGGTCCTAAGTGATTGAAAATTCAAGCGGATACCTCATGGTACCTTTTGTTTATTCTAATGGTACTTTTTTTTAATTTTCTATAGCAATGGACTTAAAAACATGAAATTAAGCATACATGGTCCTAAGTGAGTTAGAATTCTAGGGGAGACTTTTTGGTACTTTTTCTTTATTCGAATGGTACTTTTTGTAATTTCTTCACCAATGAACCTTGAAATATAAAATAAAGGTTATATGGACCAGAGTGAGTGGGAATCCGCAAGTGGCTGCTTTTTGGTACTTTTTCTATATTCTAATGGTACTTTTTTGAATTTTCTATAACAATGGACTTAGAAACATGAAATTAAACATATATGGTCCTAAGTGAGTGAGAATTCTAAGGGGAGACTTTTTGGTACTTTTTCTTTATTCGAATGGTACTTTTTGTAATTTCTTCACCAATGAACCTAGAATCATGAAATAAAGCTTATATGAACCCGAGTGACTGGAAAACCACAAGTGTATACTTTTTAGTACTTTTTCTATATTATAATGGTACTTTTTTGAATTTTCTATAACAATGGACTTAGAAACACGAAATAAGTGAGTGAGAAGTCTAGGGGGAGAATTTTTGGTACTTATTCTTTATTAAAATGGTACTTTTTGTAATTTCTTCACCAATGAACCTAGAAACATTAAATAAAGGTTATACGGACCCGAGTGGGTGAGCAACTACAAGTGGGTGCTTTTTGGTACTTTTTCTATATTTTAATGGTACTTTTTGAATTTTCTATAACATAATGGACCTAGAAATAAGAAATTAAGCGTATATGGTCCTAAGTGATTGAAAATTCAAGCGGATACCTCATGGTACCTTTTGTTTATTCTAATGGTACTTTTTTTTTTAATTTTCTATAGCAATGGACTTAAAAACATGAAGTTAAGCATACATGGTCCTAAGTGAGTTAGAATTCTAGGGGAGACTTTTTGGTACTTTTTCTTTATTCGAATGGTACTTTTTGTAATTTCTACACCAATGAACCTAAAGCCATTAATTTAAGCTTATATGGACCCGAGTGAGTGGGAAACCACAAGTGGGGGATTTTTGGTACTTTTTATATATTCTAATGGTACTTTTTTGAATTTCCTATAATAATGGACCTAGACTTTCCAAAAAATCGAAGAATTTCAAAACCGCGGTTTCGGTTTTAAAAAATTAAAAACCGATCGGTTTCGGTTTTGTGATAATTTATTAAATCTTAAGTATTATAGAAACAAAATTAGTTGATAATATAGGAAATGATATACAAATCTAAAATTCAAGCTTGACGGGTTATGGTTTAGTGAATGCGAATTTAAAAGTGATAATCAATGGTACTATTTCCTTATTGCAATGGTACTTTTTGAATATTTTATAATAATAAACATAAAAATTTAAAATTAGGAACACATTTTGCATTTTCTATAATAATGGACCCAGAAATATGAAATTAGACATTTACAATTAGATTCACAAAGTGAGACTTGATAGTACTATTTATTTCTTCTAATTGGGGTGGCGAAGCGCACCGGGTCAGCTAGTTCATTCATATATTCATTGTCATTAAAATGTTGGCATGTGTTGGTTGATGGGTCGGTCTGTGGGTCCGTCCAACGTTTGGTCGTATTTGCTTTTTTTTGTTTACTTTGTCCGTCTTTTATGTCTCTAGGTATAAATAACGACCTAAATATCTTTATAGCATTCTCTAGTCTTCTTTATTTACAGCAGTTGGTCTGCCTTAAGATCCTAAGGGGTAAAAGGGCTGTTAGGGGGGAGGGAGGTATGTGGTAGAAGCAGCTGGTGGAATGCTCTTGATGCTTTTGTAGTTTCTTAAAGATTAAAATACGTGATAGTTTTTAATGGTACATGACTTTAGGGTTATTTGTTCAAATGCATACAATATATAATATGTATATTGTTCTTCTATCTATTTCTATTTCATATTCAAACTAAAATTCTAACAATGAATTTGTTTTGTTTTTTCATTTGCCACCATCAACAACAGTGAAAAGAGCAACCATAAAATGTTTGCTTTTTTTTGGTTTCCTCTAGTACTTCCGTTTGATCTTGAATCACAGATCTGTCTGTCTGTCTGTCTATCTGACTGAGTACATTTAGTGCACATTGAAATATTTAATAGATTTTCTACATATTTTCCTCTTATTTTTTTATTTATTTTTTATTTTTATGTGGGAAACTAGTGATAAAACTTTTCTGCAATAGATATTACTTGGCTTTTGTTTCATTGGCGAAAAGGCAACTTGCATGCAAAATGTTTATTTGTTTAAAAAAATAAGGAAATATACCTCAAATTGTTGGGTCTTAAAACAGCAGTATTTTTATTGTAACCCAGCAAAAATTTGGTAATAACTTGCAATTAATGAACAAATTTATTTTCAGTTACTACTTCACATGCATTACTTAGAAGTAGTTTGGTAATGACTGACATATACCTCCATATTCATAATCAAATTTTAAATTTGTAAAAGATTTATAAAACAAAATTTCCATACAAAATCTATTTTCTAAACCTTTGCACTGTGGTTCCAAATCAAAATCTAGGTGGACAAAATTATAAAAATCGGTATCTTCAGAATTTGGAAAAACAAAGCTCGCAATCTGCTCTCCTCCAATACAAATGGGTTTTTTAATTGGACATTTCGTTTTCTCGACAGAAGCGCCAGAAGTTCAAAAATTTTGAATCCTATTTTCGTTAATTTTTTTAATATTTAACTGTTTTACTAAATTACATATATCTCAATTGTTTTATCGTATAGAAATTTATACTTCAAAGCATAGATAAACATTGATATAGGCTTTTATTAAGTGTATATCTTATATTTATGAGCCTCTCCATTTTCCTGTTATAGTCCTTTAAACTTGGGTCTCAAATATACTGATATTTTTTTTAAATATTATACAGACCGTCAAAGCGCGTTTAATGACTATATACATCATTTAAAGAAATTTCTGGGGAATGTCTTTGTTTTGATTGTTTGAATTGTAGCCGCCAGCACCCGCCGAAATACTTTTTTTTAAATTTTACGGAGTGGAATTTTTAGAAATATTTTTTTTTTTATTATTGATTTTTATATATCTCCCCCTACTGTAACTTGAAATATAGTAATACAGATATTTTTAAAAATTTAGTTTCAGAAACACATGAAAACGTATTTTTTTTATTAATGATTTTTATATATCTAGACCCTACTGTAACTTGAAAAAAGTTTATATTGTCTTTTAAAATGGAATGGAATCGGAGACACCAATTCTGTATAAAAATAATTTTGTCCACCTAGATTTTGATTTGGAACCACAGTGCTTTGATAAATTTTAAAATTGATTATGAATAAGGCTTATAATAAATACATATAAAAGAGTAACGTTAAAGAGTGAATGACTGACTGGTTCATCATCGCCCAGCCTAAACGTCCAAAGCTAGATACATACAATTTGAACTGTATGTTTCTCTCTTTGCTAATAGGTCCACTGAGAATGGATTTTTTGGAAATTCGGATGCATTTATTGGGACTTAAAAATCCAGTATTTTTTAAAATGTTTTGCATTTATTTTGAAACATTTGTACAATATACAATAAATATATTCAAAGTATTGGCAATTGTTACCTGTGATATTTTTCCAACTTTCTGGCAACATATGGATTCCGAGCAAAAATCACGAATCAAGCCAAATTTGGATACTCTGAACGCATTCTGCATCCAAAATTAGTCGAACGGGGCAAGGTCTGGACGATAAGGCGGATGAGGCAAAACTTCTCAACCACTTCATTGTAAATACTTTTGCAACATGTGGCCGAGCGTTGTCATGAAGGGATATTTTCGGCCAATGATCGCTTCAAACGAATCAGTTGCATTCGGTACAGGTTCCCTGTGGCGGTCTGGCCAAAAGTCAGCAGCTTATAATAGATAGGAAAATTTTGCTACTACCAAATACAGAGAATTACCTTAGCGCCATGGATATTTAGCTTTGGTGTCTATTCGCCTGGTTGGAGGAGCTTCACATACGATCTTTTACGCTTCGGTTTATCGTAATGAATGCATTTGTAACCGCAAGTAATGATTCGGTGCAAAAATTATTTTCTTTTATAGCGTTCAAGCTGCATTTCAGACATACAAAATCGTAATTCAAGGTCTCTTGGCTTCAATTCGTTTGGTACCCAATTTTCCAGCTTTTGGGTGAATTCTGCTGATCGCAAACATTTTTAAATTGTTGCCTGAATAGCTCCCAATAATTTTGCAAGCTTTTGTTGAGATTGACAACAATTTTCATGGTGTAATGCTTCCAGTTCTTGGTCTTCAAACTTTTTTGGCTGGCCTGGGCGATCGTTGTCTTCCGTGTTAAAATCGTCACTTCTGAACCACACAAACCATCTCTCGCCATAAGTTTTTATTGAGCAATCGGTGCACACAGAAAATAGATTCGTGTTAGCAACCGAATGATTCTACCTTAGTGACCGAATTTTACAGTTGTGAAATTTTGAAAAGGGTAACTAATGTCTGGTTGCTCTAACCGAAATTCTTCTTTATCAACTGACTTTCTGTTAATAGAACCGAAAAATTCGACGCCTGCAACCGAATGATTCGGTTGCTATCATGAATCCGTTTTCTCTGTGTGGGCGTCAGCGGCACTTTTTTTCAAATTAAAGAAGTAAAGCAAAACTTCCCGCATATGACGTTTTATTGGTAATTCAACATGTTTAAAACAACAAAAAAAACATTGTTGTTTACACTATAATGTTCAATAGCTGAGTGCGAATAAATATCAGTTATTTAAGACAAAAAAAGCAGATTTACGATTAACGGTATTTACGATTATATCGGTAACGGTAATTGCAGCTGAAAGTATATTTAAGATTAAAGATATTCTGCTGTGCCGAATCTTATATACCCTTCACCAAAATAAAATAGAAATTTTTAATACTTTTAGGTAAACGAAATAATTTTTTTTTTAAAAATGCAAAAAAAAAAATTTTTTTTAATTTTTTAACATTTAGTAGTGAAAAAAGATGTATGAGAAAATTTTTTTTTGCTGAAAAAAAATTCGGGTTAAAAAATATTTTTCCCGATTTTGACCCAATGTAGGTCCAACTTACTATAGCATATACATCGTTTTAATGGACATTGAAATATCTATCATTGCAGAAATAGATACAAAATAGGCCAAAAATCGAGATTGTCCTAGTAAATAGACGGAAGAATTCCCGATATATTGACGTATCATTCATTTGTTATTTGGGGGCTACGGAAAGTTGATTTCAACATACAGGTGTACAGAAGGACATGGCTATATCGACGTTCCTATCTGTAACGATACAGAATATATATAATTTGTAGGGTCTCAAATGAAAAATGTAGAAATTACAAACTTATATATACCCTTATCGCTGGTGAATGATATAAAAACAATCGACTTGTGTAAGATCTTGTTAATAGAACTTGAATATCAGCAGGATAAAATCAGATTATTGTTAATGGTAATGAAATGTAAACGATATTTCAGTGACTGACAGCATGCTGACATTTAAAGAAGGCTAAGATATTTTCAGCTAAGTAGTATATTCATATACGTATGTAGTTCATTCTGCTATGTACAATTTAGATTGCCGAAACTTAAAGTTTCAAAATTCTAATGGATATATTCAACATTAAACATTTCTTAACTCAGTCGACGTCTAATTAACATTTCATTAAAAGGAGTTTCACATTTACGCCTCCCCAGCAACTATAGTTTATGTTAGTTTTCGCTATTCTCCCGTGATTACATCAGCCTATTTTAATAATCATGACTTGCATTCACCACACTCAACACTAAGTGAAATGTACATTCACATTATAAAAATATTTGACAAAATAAGCATAAGCTAAAATTTTGCAAATGTTGCTTTGAGAATTTTTCCAAAATTAAAGTTTCTTTCATTTAATAAAAACCATTTTTTTTCAAAAGCAACTGAAATAATCTTTTAGCAACAATAACTAGCAATTTGTCAAATATTTTAACAATATGAACGTACATACGTACCATTTGTGATTATACTTAACAAGTACTTACTTAGTCGTATGCATACATACACTTAGGTATTGTATAATTTTGGTTAAGACTTTGAATATTAAATTAAGTAAAACCCCTTTAATCTGACTAATTTGTAATGCTTGAATTATGTTATACTTACTTACTTATTACACCCCTACAAGTAGTTGTGGTTTATAGAAACTACCATAATGCTTGGTTGGTCGAAATGCGAGAGGTGTTTGGAAGAGTGCTAATTTTTAAAAGAAAATGTTTGCCTTAAATTTAAATGTTTTAAATTTCTCATCAAAAATTGAAAGAATTTTTTACAAAAAATACTTTTTGATAAAAGAAGATTTTTGTGATAACAGTGTGCAAAAACAATTTTGGCAAAAAAAATGGGTTTAAAAAATATTTTTCTTGATTTTGTCCCTTGTATATCGAAATTACTATGTTGTTGGAAATGTCTCTGAAATATCTAGTGTTTATAAAAAATCGAATTTTTAGAAAACCGGTTTATCGGTTAACCGAAAATTTACCTTTTTTTATAAAACCAGTTTTTCGGTTAACCGACACCGAAAAAACCGGTTAAACCGGTTAACCGTCATATATGTGTAGAAAACATAAAATGTCCAATAAAGTATATACTGCTTTAAAATTTGTAGTTTTTAGTAGTCAAGAATGGTTAATATTAAATAACTAAAAATATAAAAAAGTGCTAAGTCCATTTTATTTTGTAAAAATTTCAAAATTATTATCTCAGTTAAATGTTACTAAATATATAATACTTGTTTTAATTAGTGGTTTATTCATTAAATTTCAACTATGAAATGTAAATCAATTTTTAATTCAATATTTGACAATTTTTAAATTTGTTATCACCTCGACTTTTTTTTTTTAAAGAGAAGTAACACTCAGGCAATTAATATGTCTATATATAATTGTCTTACTTTCTTTGGAAAGGGTATAGAGTGTAGAAGAAAAAGGTGAAAGGAGGAGAAAATCTTTTATTGACAACTCTGCAATTGCGCGTTATGTTTGTTATTAGTGCAGGTTACAGCGCCTCTGGTGGTGAGATGGCGCATTAGTCAAGCCAACAACCTTTATTTAATTATTTTACTTCGATGGCGTTTTGGTGTTATACCACCGAAGGAGGGCGCTGTGATAAATATTAGTTATTTGTAAACTAACTAATAATTATTATAAACTGATGTTGTTGATTGGCAGCGGCTGGGAATCGAACCCAGGCCACAAATACCATATCATGCTTAATGATCAAACGCGCTAACCAATTAAGCAACAACAACTCCAATATAGTTGTAACCATTTAATAGTGTTACAAGTTTTTTAACAATATTATAGTCACAGTAACTATTTACATGATTGCGGTAACCATAATATGGTTAATTTATGATTCACATGATTGTATCAACCATATATATGGTTACAGTAAACAAGTATATGTTTGTGACAACCATATTTATGATGAAAAATTTTATCATAATATGTTGTTCTCAGATTATGATATCCATAAGCCGAGAGCAACATAATAAGCTAAGTCCTTCATCATATAAATGGTTGTCACAAACATATAGTTGTTTACTGTAACCATATACATATATGGTTGATACAATCATGTGAATCATAAATTAACCATATTATGGTTACCACAATCATGTCCTGCTTGAAGTCAAATTTATTGAAAGAAGGTACACGCAGAGAAAAAACATGGTTGTGGTAACCATAAACTAAGAGCAACATATTATGATCACATTTTTGCTTGTAGTCCAAAACATATTATGATCATTATTAGAATCATAAAATATCATAATATGTTCTGAAATAATCAAATTATGATAAAAATCAATCATAATATGTTTTGAAATAATCATATTATGATATAAATCAATCATAATATGACCCAAAGTCATCATATTTATGACCCAATTAAATCATATTATGATACAATAAAATCATATTATGATCCAAAATAATCATATTATTATTACAATTTATTTTTGGAAATACAAAATTTTAATAGGTTTTAGTTTTAAAGTACTAAATTCACAATTAAAATATTATTGATTAAATCAAATTTATTGTCATTCGCTCTAGGAAAGTTAAAGATAATATACAAATAAAACTATAGAGCGAATGGGAATTACAGACACTCAAAATTTACTTGTAAAAATAACATAGCTTAAACAAACACCAACACTCACAAATGGTGGGAAAACAGACTATTAAAAGTAAACATATTTTGTTTGCATGTTAAACATATTATGACTACATTTATTATTATTTAGTTGTTGTAAACATATTCTGTTAACATCTTTAACATATTATGACTACGCGTATATAAACTTAACATTTAATGGTTGTACATAAAAAAAATATGTTTACCTAATTATCATTATTTAGTTGTTCGAAAACCATATTCATATTTATAATTGCGATGAAAATATAAACGTTTACAGTAACAATAATATTGTTGAAATTAAATTAAAGCAATAATTATATGTTTACGACAACAATATATTGTTACAGAGAACATAGTATAGTTGTCGTAACCATGTTTTTTCTCTGCGTGTATGTACATCAAATTCAATTTAACGTTTGGTAAAATCATCACCAAGTTTATAATGAATCATTATTAAGATTTAGCTTAACTTTTAGAATTATGCGGAATTTAATTTAAAAATAGTTTCATTATGTGCAATTTATTCTGGAAAAGTTTTTCAGTAAACTCATCGTCCTCTACTATTTAGAATCATTGTAATTCTTAAAAATATTACTCTAAAGAGGTTTGTATTGTGAATCAGCAGTTTAGGTTTCAAATCAGACCAATAATGTGTATGCAGTGAATATAAAAAATGCACAAAAACGTGAGATTTATTAATTTTAGTACCAAATTTTAAAAACCGTTTAACCAAGGCATAAAAACCGAATAAACCGGTTAACCAAAAATCAACATTTTAAATTAATCGGTTCGCAAAAAAACCGAGATTTCGAAGAAAACCGGTTTTCGGTTAACCGGTTTATAAATACTAGAAATATCTATCATTAGATATCAATATTGTCTATATTAATCACTTAGCAATAGATATAGATAAAAGTAGTTAAAAAATCGAGATAGTCATGGTTTTTTGCTTAGATATATCTCAGCCATTTGTGGTCCGATTTTCTCAATTTTTAATTCGCAACCGAACTGGAACTATAAACGTTTTATTGATGTTGGTGGATACAAAATGTTGATTTCAACATACCGATTTTTAATAGCAGTATACTCAATTGTTTTTCAGATATGTTGTCTTAACAAAATTTAACTATTTTATTAAATGCCGTTAGGTATCCTCGTATGTTAGTGCATTATTTCCATTATATTAAAGTAATCATTAAAAATTATGTGGCAACAATGTGTTTTACGTACTAATATAAAAATTGCTACAAACAAAAGAGCTTGATGTCCTGTTCACTAACATGTGAGTCCTTTTAACCTATACATACTTATTTACTTACATATAAACAGACAAGAGTGTGTTTGCATGTATTAAAATATATGTATGTAAATATGAGTCTGCATATACATATATTTATTCCTTTTATATGTGTGTATGAATGAATATGTGTAATTTATTTACTTTATTCAAATTTATTTTGTATAGTTCATTCTCATTTTCATGCCAGTCATGTTATTATTAGCTATTTACTTTATACTTAATATTTACACCATTTCCCCAAGGAATCAATAAAAGATACAACTAATATACATATGTATGTTCTCATATTTTGAAATTGCTATACATTTTTATAAATAAAAGAAAAATACAAAATTTAAAATCCATATAAATATGCATTCAGAAATGGTGTTTCAGTGTGTCAGACAGAACGTATGTAGATGTGTTTCTGACTGTATAGTATTTATAATGTCAACCATTAAAATGGAAAATATTGTACATATGAGTCTATTATAAAAATGGTTAAAATGTGTTTCTTTTTTTTTACAACTTTTGTTGCTGTTGCTTTACTTTTAATACAAAAATATTCCACTACATTGGTGTGTCAGTCCGTTTTTTATGTGTTTGCAGCAACAAACCCCCAGTGACTTTTAGCCAGTTACTCTAGGAAATGGAAAACTGAAACTACTAAAAAAAATTTAACAATAAGGGTACTTGTGTTAAGAAAAAATTAAAAAAAAGAAAGCAAATCATATACACAAGCACTTAACCTAACTAATGACAGTAGGCCGCAGTTCTATAAGTTCCCAGTAGATCTGGGTGACTAACCAAAACTAGTGAACATTGTTAGCTATGATCATTTCCCATCTTTCTGGCAACATATGGTTTCCGCACCAAAAGAACTGCATACTTTTGAGGCTAAGACCGAATCAAGCCAATTTCGGTTACTCTGTTCCAAAGTGAAGCGTATTCCTGAGAGACCGTCCTGCATCGATCAAAACAAATACCTAACTTGATCAGCTACAGAACTAGTTATTTTATCATGTGCTGACCTCAAATAGTCAGCTAAAAAGATTTCTCATAGACAGTCCAATAACTTATTGCTTGTACACAAACCTTAGTCCGACAACTTTTCAATATATTACTTCTAGTGGGTAAAATAACAACTTTTTAAAGTTCAGTACAAAATAAAGGTTTAAAGTGGCTACACTCTAGGCTACTTAGAGACAATAAAGTGACAATTGACTTCACGCTAGACTACATGGGATGTATAAAGAAACCAATTGTCTTCTCTCTTCACATACATGTAAAAAAGTATCGAAATTTAAAAAAAAATAGTTCAGAGGTTGCAATATGCAGCAGATTAAAAATATCACAAACATTTAAATTACATTTTTGGGTACTATTATTTGCTTTATTTAGTTTTTTTCTAACCCACTGTGTCAGCTTAGTATTCATATGAATATGAGTTTTCACTGAATTGTGGTACAATTGCATGTTGCAACAACAATGTAACTGTGAATAAACCAGCAATTTTTTTTGTTTGTTTCGTTGTGAATGAGTGAATCAACATTTCCTTTTATTCTTTTAAAAAAAATTTTGGTTGCAGGCGAATAAAAAAAACACATACAATCGAATTAAAAGGACGAAACACTAAAAGGGAAAGGGATGCCGCAACCTAATGGACAATCAAAATAAAAATTTTAACTTAAACAACAGCACGGACAAGAAAGAAATAAAGAAAACTTTTTTAAAACAAAAATGTCTGCACATTAACTGCAACAAAAAAACTGAAATAAAACTTTACAAAAAAAACAGGGAAAATATATGAAAACTACTTAAAAGTTAAACAAACTATGGTTGAATGGTGGTTGGTGGTGGTTGAGCACTTTTCTACAAAATGAAATGTATAGAATTTCATTTGTTTCTTTTACTTTGTATTCTAAACAAAAATTAGTTTAATTTTTGTTATTTGAAATTATATTTTTATAAATATTTTGTATTACTTAACGTATAAAATGAAATATAATTTCATATTTTTATTTAAAGTTTTATTTAAATTTATCATCTGTTTTAAGGTGCTCCTTAAAAGTAAAAAAAAAATAAAATATTGTCACCGGATGTTAGCAGAAGGATGCATATGTAAAAGCTTAAATATACAAGTACTTACGTCTATATCTCTTTATAAGTATTTGAATAGAATTGTGTTGCCTTTAGTTAACACATGTCAAATGCAATTTTAAGCTTATTTACATTTTATATCTGTATTTTACTTTTCAAACGGAACTCTTTAGGTTTTTGCACTTAAAGAAAAATGGGGGTAACTTTTGTATATCTATATATATAAAAATGAAATGTTCCATGTATGTAATGGCATCACGGGAGACCAGATTTGGCTGTTTTTTTTTATTCGATTCGAAATTTTCAGGAGATGGTTTGTAAAGAAAAAAATTCAAAAATTCCGGTTAAAACTGGATTTTTATTTTTTGAGTCCAGTCAACTGTAATTTTTTATTACTCCCTAAAGTATGCAGTACAAATTTAGATATTTTATTTGCAAATAAATAAGAACATGCAGGTGTGTGTGGGTTGGAGAAACTTAAAGAACTAATATTAGTAAACTCAACTAGTTTGTAATAAAAGTGTTAACGCATAGAAAATTGGATATTTTATATTCCTTGATTATATCAAATAAAAAACAGTTGGACTTCAAACTCTACCGGTCCAAAAAAATTACTTTCACTTAAGGTCTAAAATTGTTATCTGTCATCTAAAAACCAAATGATAAAACTGTTAGCAAAGTGGTTAGATAACCTTTGAAGGTTACACATATTATTTGAAGCTTCGAGATTTGCTTAAAAGCAATAACATATTCCAAAATATTTAAAAAACGTAATGTTGATTGAAAATATCCAATATCCAAAAAAAGAAGTAAGAAAGTATGGTCGGTCAAACCCGACCATATAATATCCTACACTAAATAAATGAGCAAACAAATTTTTCTTTTAAAATTTCAATAATTTATATTTTTGAGTGATTTTCGAAATGGGCCTTATATGGGAGCTATGACCAATTATGGACCGATCACCATGAAATTAGGTCGTGTGAATTATATCTATATGAAAGTTATTTCTGTTGAATTTTATGTGTATACCAACATTTCTAAGAGATTTATGCTTGCTAAAGTGATTTTCGAAATGGGCCTTATATGGGAGCTATGACTAATTTTGGGCTGATCGCTATGAAATTAGGTCATGTTATTTATGTCTATATGAAAGTGGTTTGTGTTGAATTTTATGTGGTTACCGACATTTTGAAGAGATTTATGATTGTTAAAGTGATTTTCGGCATCGGGCCGATCATCATAAAATTAGGTGACATGATTTCCATATATATATAAAACTTATTTGGAGCAAAATTTGTGTAGATATGATTTAACCATTTACGACGGATAAAGTTCAATTTCGAGAAGACATTTGTATGGGGGCTAGTTGAAATAATGACTTTCTGACAGTTTTGATTCTGAGTCGATCGGTATACTTTAAGGTGGGTTAGAGGTGGTGTAGGGTATAAATATTTCTAATATTTTATTTATCCATAGATGTTTAAATATAAAAATTGTATGACTTCG
Organism: Calliphora vicina; assembly: GCF_958450345.1. Taxonomy (NCBI): domain Eukaryota; kingdom Metazoa; phylum Arthropoda; class Insecta; order Diptera; family Calliphoridae; genus Calliphora; species Calliphora vicina. The sequence continues at coordinate 109,660,640 of NC_088784.1, forward strand.
ATGATACATTGTAAGTAGACAAAAAAATTTCCAGGATCCCGATCGCAACATTCGTACGTCTGTCGTACGCAATCATGATAGAAATATCTGCTCAATAAATAGTTAAGAGAAAATATCATTAAAAGTAGCTAAGAGCAATGGAATTTTCTTATAATAACAACACAGATTAATTAAAAATACATTATATATTGGGTGTATGTCTTAAAAAATGCGGGATTTACTATATATGGCGTATCTTTTGAACGCGGTTTTTCTTTTTAATAACTTATTTGTAATTTTGAATGGTATAAATCTGTAATTTACTCTCACTTAGCTATTGAACATTTGTTGTTTTTTTTCTTGCTTCGAATATTATGCCAACAAAGCGTCATATGCGGGAAGTTTCTCGTTACTTCTTCAATTTAAAAAAAGTGCCGCTGAAGCACACCGATTGCTCATCAAAGCATATGGTGAATATGTTCCTTCGGTTTCAATGTGCTAGAGATGGTTTTAGCGGTTCAAAAGTGGTGATTTTGACACTGAAGACAAAGATTGCCCAGGCCATTCAAGAAAGTTTGAAGACCTTGGTCCATTACTTGTAGGCATTACTCCATGAAGATTGTTGTAAAAGTCATCAAGAATTTGCATGATCATTGGTAGCCACTCAAGCAGTAATTTCAAAATGATTGCGAGCAGCAGGATTCATTAAAAAAGCTGGGAAATTGGTTACCTTACGAATTGAAGCCGTGAGACTTTGAAAGCCGATATTGCATGCCCGAAATGCTGCTTGAACGCTATAAAAGAACATAATTTTTGGACCAAATTATTACTTGCGATGAAAAATGGATCCATTTCGATAACCCGAAGCGTAAGAGATCATGCGTGAAGCTCGGCCAACCAGGCGAATAGACACCAAAGCTAAATATCAATGGCGCTAAGGTAATGCTCTGTATTTGGTGGGACCAAAGGGACCCTAAATCTGGTCAGACCATCACAGGGAACATGTATCGAACGCAACTGAATATGCGGCCAGACATGAAACTATAACACTCGGCTACATATTGCTATACCTGTTAAAAAATATTTATAAGAAAGTGGTTGGGAAGTTTTGCTTTATCAGCTTTTTAGTCCTGACCTTGCCTTGTTCAACTGCCATTGGTTTCGATCGAATCAGAACGCTCTCTCTGAGATACCCTTTACTCTAGAAAAGAGTGAATCTATATTGGTTTGATTCATTCTTGGTCTCAAAAGATGAGAAGTTCTTTTGGGTCGGAATCCACGCTTCATCAGTATTTATGGGTGGTGTGAATATTGTGGAATCAGATGCTCTTGATGTTCTGGGCATGAGAATACAATGTGATATCCGCTGGTATAAACACATTTTTCAAGTGGCGAAAGAAACATTCAATTGTCTCGGATTTCTGAAACGGATTTCTCCACACTATTTACACTACCTATATCCAGCCGAAAATGAAATACAACTGCCATGTATGGGCAGGTACTTCAAAGTCTATTTTGGAGCTTCTCGACCGCGTGCAGGGAAGAGGTCGAAGGTGATTATTGGTGACAGTAGGGTATCCGTACTGCAATTGAATATGTTCTGATATAATTGGGGAACTTGTTCCTGATACCCGCAGATTTTTATGTAGTACACGTTTTTTATCAAGGACACATCCCTTTGTGGTCGATTGTACGTATGTGGAACAAACTTCCCGCTGAAGTGTTTCCTGTCATTTTCAATGTGCAAAAGTTCAAATCGATTGTCCACAAACACTACTCCCTCTTTCCTATGTCCCATAACCTGTTTTCCTAGTTCCAACCCAATGCTTTGCATGAGTTGGGGTTATCCCTTGAGTGCTGGTCCAAGAAGGAAAAAAATACTTTCAATAAATTTATCTTATACAAATGTTTCAAAACAAAACCTAAAAATTTAAAAAATTCCGCATTATTAAGTCATACATCCAAAAAATTTTTATTTTTTTTTTAATATAATGCATGATAAGATTTTTATTTTCGGTCACGGTGGACCCCTCTATTAAAATGCCCTTCCTTAGACACTAAACTTGAAACTTCAAGTAAAATTTCCAACATCTTAACATTCTTCGATTCCGCTTTAAAATCGTTTTGAAGACATAACTATATCTTTAAATAGGGTATGAATTCAGGTTATTTCTTTCAAAAGGTTAAAGGTTTATTTTCAAAATAGTTTAATTTGCATTGTTATCGTGTCGCGATATCGAGCACAGTAACAGTCACTTGACTAACCTCATTTAGAAGATGTATATTCCAATAATTCCTCCATCCCAAAGATGGAGGTGGATGCATTAGGTTTCTGACAATCACATCTGTGTACATAAATAACGAAATTTTATAATATACTGAATTGCAGTTATCACACCACTTGGAATGTGCAAATTTGTGTTTCTATGTAAAATTTTGAAAATTGTTTGAAAGTATCAAATCCTTCGCAGGAGTACAAAGGTACTTTTTAGTATAAATTTATACCAAAAAAAGGACCATTATATCAACTCTTCAATTCCTGCGTGCTACTGATTGGCGTTCGTATTATGTTTGAGTAAATAACCGAAGAATGTTCGTGCCCCAGGGTTGTGTTTGGTTCTCATAGGTTTACAATTTGTTTGAAGTTCAGTTTTGAGTACCAATAACAATTTTCAATAAATGTTGGGCATATTTGAAGCCTCAATTCCTACTAAGTATTATAAAGTTTTAAGTTCAAAAAGTTTTAATCATATTAAAATATTTAATTAAACTAATTTGTTCATAACTTGTCGTTCTTTTCTATATAAAATTATTTAATATATTTTCATTTATAAAAACAACTGCCAATGGTGTTTAACTTTAGTAGAATAATTCTAACAACTTTTTATAATTTTGTCCGTGTTTCTTAAATATTTATCTTATTTTACACTCTCACGAATTCAGAAAACTTAAATAAGGATGAGCAGGAAGTGTAAACATTGAATTATTTAGAAATGTAAATAATAAATACAGGTTTTTTTTTATTTTTAAAGAGCGCAGCAAGGAAGTTGCTTCCACACAAGCCAGCATTAACAAGCAACCGACACCATTGTAGCAACAACTCAAGAGTCAGTTGCACTGCACGTACGAAAATTGTTTCGTTTTCTAGTCACTAGAATATTTTGTTCTTTCATCTGTTCACTTTTATTGAAAATTGTCGACTGACTGCGTGTGAACATGGCTGATGGTTGTATAGTGTAGGTGGGTGGGTGGTTGTTTGGTTGGATGTGTAATTTTTAGATGTTGACGTAAAAAGTAGCATAACAATTCAATTACGCCACGGAATATACGGAGCATTATGGAAACTGACAGCGTAAAACAAACCGTATTATGGCAAGTAGGTGGAAGCAAACATGTGCATGTGCTTAAAATCATGTTTGTTTAAATTAGAGAAACTTTCATCTCCTGACAAAAAGGTCTTGAATGTCTTTGATACTAGAAACAGAAAATTTAAATTTAAAAAAAATCCATTTTTATATGCACGTATAGGCAGGCAGCTCTCCAACTAAAACCACAAATTCTTTAAATCTTTATTTAAACATTTATAGAAATCTAAGGCTTTTTTGTGGGGTTGATCTGGTATTTTATTTGGCATATTTACTTTTAATAATTTATAAATGCAGGACGAGTGTTATTGTTATTTCTTTCTTTCTTCTTCCTTTCTTGTTAACAAATATTTACATACAGAAATTACAAACAAAACAAGTTAAATTAGGCTATGACGAATCTTATATACCCACCACCAATATAATACGGCCAACTATTTTTGTGTGTTTTGTAAAAATCAGATTCAATAACTAGAAAATATTTGTCGTATTTTCCAGATGTGGGCCATGTATAGGATCCATATTTACATGTGTATTTAAGTGTTTTTCGGAAGTGATCCCTATATGGAATTTATTACCAATTATGGGCCGATCTTCATAAAATTTTCGAATTTCAACCAGATATTGTAAGTAGGGTTTTTAATTTCCCGACCTTTTTTAATTCCCGGGAATCGGGAAATTTTTTTCTACATTCCCGGGTACCCGGCTATTCCCAAAATATGTAATGATACTTTAAATTAGGAATATTATAGCAAAATTTCATATAAAAACTTAGTGTTATAATTATTAAATATCAGAGCTTCGAATTAATTAATAAAATTTGAGCTTAATTCACTAAAATCTTAATCCGTAATTAAAGACTGTCAGCATTGCATTCCATAAATCCATTCCCAATATCTAATTCTTTAGCTTCCTTCAAAAGCTTCATTTAAATTGAATTAATTTTGAATATAATTCATAACAGAATTTATTCAAACTTTAAATGATTAAATTTTTGTTAAATCAAATCATTTACAAAATTAATTGAAAAAATTGTCTTAAGCCTTTTTTTTACTAGATTTGAATTGAAGAAAAATAAATTTTTGAAGCTATTTTGTTATGGATTTGAAGAAGAAATTTAAAGAAATTAGAATGATTCAATAAGAAATAAATTCTATAAATAATGAATTCACTTTTTAAATTTTCATACGAAAAACCCCAAATAAGCAATAATAATAAGCGGTCTATTATTGCCGAGATTATTAGCAAAAAACTATAAAAAAAACTTTTCACCGTTTTTTGGTGAAAAAAATAGAGTTCTAACTTGTTTTCTATGTATTTTCGTCAGTTTTTAATTCCCTAGTTCCCGACTAAAAATCCCGGTAATCGGGTAGTGAAAAATTGGCAAAATTCCCGCGTATTTGAGTAATTTTAAAGAGTGGGCAATATATGGGGTATATAGTCAAATATGGGCTAATCCAAACAAAATTTAGTTTTGTGATTGGTCTTTACATGAAACTTATTTCTCCTGAATTTGGTATGTATACTGGTAATCTATAGACTATAGGTATGTTCCATAGAGCCATATTCCGGGAAGAAATTTATATGGGGGAAATTATGGACCGATTCCTACCATTTTCAAAAAACTTGTCTTTTTCTAAAAATATTAATGTTTGGAAAATTTCATGATATTTTTGGCATATTTAAAGCAGAGACTTAAAATATAACTCGTCCACATAATCAAAACACCCAATTTGTGATTTATATTTTGTGATAAAAATCAAATTTAAAAATTAAAAAAAATCTATGATTTTTTTTAAACAATTTTAGATTTTTTGAGAAATTTTCGATTTACTTATAAGATCGAAGAAATAGCTATTTATACTATTTGGGACACATTTTGCTAAGAACAATAGGTAATAAGTTACATGGATAAGAAAAAACCCCTGTTTGACCAAATTGTCAAAATTTTACCCCCTATAACTCAGAGAGTTCTCGACCGATGTTGTTGAAAAATTGTGTCTGAGTTACTATCCAATAGAGCTAACATTGGTGCAAATTTCATCCCGATCGGAAGACATCGATTTCAAAAGTTGGTTCACTTGACATGAAATGCCCCTTATATAAAATCAATGAATTTTTTTAATTTAAATTAATTTAGTGTTTTAAACAAATCTATGAATTTTTGTAAATTTTTTTTGAAAAATTTATAAATTTTTTTATATGTAGAATTGTCGATTTTTTGTGAAATTGAAAATTTAAATTTTTGAAACATTTGTACAATATAAATTTATTTAAAGTATTGTCCATTGTTATCTATGACCTTTTCCCATCTTTCTGATAACATATGGATTTCGATCCAAAAGAACTGCTGATCTTTTGAGACCAAGAACGAATCAAGGCGATATCGGATACTCTGCTCTGAAGTGAAGCGTATCCCAGAGGGAGCGTTCAGCATCAATCGAAACAAATAGTAGTAGGACTAAGCAAAGTCTGATTAGATTTCAGCAGCTCATAATAGATACAGAGAATTACCTTAGCGCCATGGATATTTTGCCTTGGCGTCGATTCGGCTGGTTCGTCGGGCTTCTCATACGATTTCTTACGCTTCAGATTATTGTAATGAATCCATTTTTCATCGCAAGTAATGATTTAGTGCAAAAGTGATTATCGTCTATAGCGTCCAAGAAGTCGTCTTTCAAGGTCTCTCGGCTTCAGTTTCCCATCTTTTGAAAGAATCCTGCTGCTAGCAAACGTTATGAAATTGCTGCTTGAGTAGCTCCCAATTATTTTGCAGCAATCTTCATGGAGTAATTAATGCCTCCAATTCTTGGTCTTCAAAGTTTTTTGGCTGGCCTGGGTGATCTTTGTCTACCGTGTCAAAATCACCACTTCTGAACCGCACAAACTATCTCTTGCTCATTGAAACCGATGGAGCACATTCACCATATGCTTTGGTGAGCAATCGCTGTGTTTCAGCAGCACTTCTTTCAACTTAATGAATTAAAGCAAAACTTTCCACATATGACGCTTTGTTGGCAGAAAATTCGAAAAAAACATTGTTCAATAATTAAAAAGACAAAAATAGATATGTGATCAATAACTAAGTGAGAATAAATGACAGATATGTATCCATCAAAATGTAAATCATAAATCATAGCCAATGTATTTTAAAAAATTACGATTTTTGAGAAATATATGATTTTTTTAAAATTTAGTCTTTAAAAAACTTGTAATTTTTTGAAAAATATTTGATTTTTCAAAAATGTTAAAGTTTTCCAAAATTTTTAGTTTTTTTTTATAAAATTTTTGATTTTTTGTGAAATTGAAAATTTTACATTTACATGATTCATCAAAAATAAATTTTTGTTTTTTTATTTTTCAAGTTCTCAGATAAAGGTTTTGACCGCTATAAAAGACTCATCTTGATCACTTGTGTTTTTTTCTACCTAAAATGTTCTCCTATTAATCACTCTCTCAGTGATATAACACAAAAACGATTTTTAAATGGTTCTGTCTGTGAATTTACTATTGAAGTGAAAGTGAACTCTTTATTATTGGTCTCTGATTTTAAAAAAATAGCAAAACATTTTCGAAAAATATCAACTATTTTAGAAGTTGGCTCACATTTTCGTCGCTATCTCTGGTTCTAATTGACTAATTTTGACTTATTTTCAATACCAAACATTTTTGATCAGCAAAGAATATTTGGGTAAAGTTTCATACGTCTTTTCCTCGAGGCCCTACCATGTTAACAACAGACGGATGGATATAGCTAGATCTGCTAAAAGTTTTATAAAGATCCAGAATATATACATATACTTTTTGGTTCTACGACCAATATTTCAATATGTTACAAACGGAATAATAAACTCAAACCGCATCTGTTTGGTAGGGTGGGTATACAAATCTTTATTGCAAAGTCGAGTATGAGCTGTTTAAGGGGTCCACAAAAATAATGTTGCAATTGCTACAAAAACAAACAAACAAACAACTATTGTACAACAACAATCATATGTACTCAACATTTTCAATTATTCATCATTGTAGAATTGTGTTCATTTAAATGAATTTTTTTTGTTTTGTTTCTTACATTTTGATTTGTTGTTTCTTTAGCAATTTTGTAAAGTAGTTTTTGGCATGTTGCCATCAAAATGCCAACATTATTTTCATGTTAAAAAACCATTTTCCTGCCAGCCACCACCTCGGCTTCCGTCTCTGCTCATGTCTTAACAGTTTTAATATTTACGAATACAATTGTTGAATTGCTGAATTCAGCTTTTTAACTTTTCTCTTGAACGCGTGCTTTTCTTTTTGTGTTTGTTTTCAAAATCTAAATTTTCAACATTTTCAACTTCAACATCATTTGCTAATGCAACTATGTGACCATATATTTTGTCGTTCCTTTATGTGCGACTTGTAGTGGCTTTGTCGGCCGTATTCCTTTTAAGAAACGTGTTTAACATAATTTATACTCCCATATGTTGTTAGATTTTTATCATGGATTCATGTAAATGAGGTGGTAGGTAGTATCGTATTTTCTTTATATACAGTTTTGGAAATATTTTGAAAACAATTACAAATGTTCTTAAATTTTATGAAAAAAAAAATAATTTCTTTACTTTCTTTAACATCTAACGTAACTTAATGACATATCACCGGAAATACTTGTTTTTTGGTAACGTTGGAAAGGTGTGAAATTACAAAATGTTGCAATATCATGCTTTGGGAGTAAAAAGTAATTCCAAATAGTAAATTAATACAAATTTAAATATTTTGTTAAAATTAATACCAGAATTCAGCCCCCCCCAAAGATTCGCTTGCGAGGAATCTGACTTTCAGTATACTTTTAAAATTGTTTAATTTTTTTTTTTTAATTTTTATACATGTCCGTCGATTTTTGCCCTATTTTTGATCTATATATGGATTACTAAGTCATTATTATAGAATATGGTTATCTATGGATATTTTTTAACCCGAATTTTTTTTTCAAGAAAAAATTTTTTTTTTCATTAATTATTTTTCCAAAAATTTTTTTTTAAAATTAAAATAAAAATTTTAAAAAAAAATTTTATAAAAAAATTTGGAAAAAAAATTTTAAATAAAAATAAAAAAAATATTTAATTTTGTTTAAATAAAAATATTAAAAAAAAATTTTTAATTATAATTTGCTGAAGGCTATATATAGGAATATAGCTATCTTACTTTTTATCCCGAAAATGGCCAACTGTCATATTTTAGATATGGATTCATTAGATATGCTTATTTTCTACGTTCTTGACTCTGGTTAAATGATATTCTTCCGAATTTGACTCATTGTTGGTTCGAATTTCTATACGTCGCACGATGGGGCAGCTATATGGTGACTGTGGCGATAAATGTAAAATGCGTTTTACAAAACAAATGATATGTCATTGGAAAGAGGACACTTTTCTACATATAGTTTGTTCGGAACATTTTTTTTCAGTGCTTTGGTTTAAGAGTAGCAGCAGGCCAAACGTAATAAAAAAAATACTACATTTAATATCTATTAAAAATGGAATATTAAGGTGTATATTTCATTATTAAAATATCTTATTCTTTATTGAATAAAATAGTTTTTTTGTATTAATAATATTGATATATGTTGTTGGGAACTGATTTGTGATCTTTTTTTAAAGAAATTATGAATACAAGTACTTAAATTTTGGTAAATTCCGAACAAACTATTTTCACAATTTTTTTTACATGAACAAGTTCTTTGGAAGTAAAAAAGTAGCATAATTGCGCAAAAATGGCCATAACTATTTTATTTTGATTAAAGAAGGGAATGTATAGAATTATATTCTATTCTAACATTTTGCTGTGTTCGATTTTATAAAATTTTAGGCCTTTATTCAAAAACGTTTACCATAAGTTTAAAGTACAAGTATTTTATAAATCTTTGATAAATGGTTTTAAATAATATATAGCAATAAAGTTTTTATTAGCAAACAAGATTTTGAAAAATTTTAAACTATTTTTAGCATTAGTTTAACTTTTAAACTAACGCTAAAACATAAACGATATATTTAACTTTCTTTCATAAATTCAGATCTTGTAATAACAGGATTCCGAAAAAGTCCCAAACTGCGATACATCAACTTCAGATGAAAGCGATATAGACGATTAACGCATGGTCAAATTCGTAACACCTTATATAACGAACGTTTCAAAAATTGTATGCTCGATATAACAAATGATGAGAAAAAACAAACAAAATCAAACAAAGGATCAAACTTTTAACATTGACAACCTTATATAGCGAATATTTCGAAAATTGTACGCTCAATATAACGAACAGAAAGTATAAAAACAAAAGTAGTAAAGAATGTAAAAATAAGAAAATAAGTCGTTACAGTACCGTTTTCAATGGTTACTTTCTTTAATAATAGGTGCTGTAATTTTTTCTATAGTGGTTTTAATTGCTTGTTTTCACAATATCGAATGAAAGATTTCGTTCGCATTCTAAGCGAAAGAAAACTGATTCGTTCACATAAACATGAAGTTAGGGAATCCAAAATCAGCTTTCTTCCGCTTAGAACGCGAACGAAATCTTTCATTCGATATTGTGAAACAAGCTATTATTCACATGAATTAAATATTGGAAACGACGTAGACGAATTTCATTGAACGAAAAACTTAAAATTTAGATGAATGAATGAAATATGGAACAACAAAATTCTCAACATGTATTTTGAAAAAAATAAAAACAAAAATTTTATGGTGACTAAGTTTTTCCTGTAAATTATCTATACACAAATTAAGTGGAATCTGGATCTTCAAAATCTGTTTTTTTAAATGATTGTCCCTGAGTATAATTTTCTACAGGTTGAATCATTTTCAGAATCGAAATCCCTTGCAATGAAGGCTTTATTAATCGTGGATAATGCACCACGCCATCCTCCAGAACAACAACTAAATACATCTAAAGATATACAAATTTTGACGATATTCATGCCTACTAATGTCACACCGCTCATTCAACCTAGGGATCAAAACGACATACGTTAAGTTAATTCCAAAATATAAACAAATTTTAAAAATTAAAAAAACATCTCGATATTACGAATTTTTCAATTTAAAGAATAGTTCCTTATACCGGGATTGGCCTGTATTACTTTTTATTCTTAAAATCACATACAAAAGGTACTTTTTCGCATTTATTAAAAAATTGGGTTTTTGGTATTTTTATAATATCTTCTAGAAACAATCAAATTAGCAACATTTTTTAAATTTTTTTTAAAATATTAGTGCTTAAGAAAACGTATAAAACGAAACACTCGTATAAAACGAAAAAAAATAAAATATTTCATTTCAATGTGTAATTTGTTTATATTTAGATCAGGATTGAAAACATTAATTTAAAATATTATCGTTAAAAAACGCATAAAACATATAATTTTTAATTTTGTTTTTACAAAACATACTTTTTTCATTATTTTTAAAAAACGGTTCTTTTTTCGATATTAAAATGGTTTTATATCAAACATCCTTAACATTTAATGTGGTGACTTATTGCAGTTACATGTATCTATTGATAAGTAAGAAACTCATGCAGTTTTTTAAGGGGGCGAAATAAATAACCCTCAATTTCCCAAAAATTTGAAATGAGCGAAAAAGTACTTTTTATTTTGCGGCTCCTCAATATAATGTAATTTAATGTATTTTAAATGGCTAATCAAATAATTAGAAAAATTAAAAAAAATCCTTTTTTTTTGATTTCAGTATTTTTCACTTTATTTTGTGTGGTGGGTTAAAATATTTTTACATATTTGAAATCTAGAGAAAATTACTTTTTCAATGATACCAATAACTTACATCAAAACCCAGTGGTTGATTTATCACCCCTTTTAACATATCTTTGCCCCTATGTGCGTCGTTGGAACTCAATTTTATTTTCATAATATTTTACTGTAACAATATCCTTAGCCAACACTGTAGTCTGAATATACTGTATGTGTAAATTTTATAAAACATTTCGTATGTGTAACGATGACGATGCATGATACATATTTTATTACTTTTAGTTTATAGTCCTATTATTATCGCTGTTGTTGCTGCTTTTTATTGTCGTTGTTGTCGTAATCATTGTTCTTGTTGCTGTTGTTTTTGTAGGCAATGTTATCAAAATAATAATAATAATTATATGAATAATATAAAGAAGAGAGGGATGAAGTGTACGCCAATGTAGAGTACACACATTCATATGTGTGTACTCTACATTTACGTAGAAGTTTTTTTTAGCCACTTTACGTGGCAACACAATTCATGAATATGCAACAATTGTGTATATAGGAAAAACGTGTAACATTTCTCCAGTAAAATAGCTATAGAGTTAAAGTTGGTTTAATATTTCTGACTTTTTTGTTGCAGTGTATATCAATTTTTTTCTTTTGAAGGGTAGTGGCAAGGACAGGCGCGGATCCATAAGGGATGAAATAGGAAATTTCCCCCCCAAAACCGAAAGTTTTCATATATAAAAGGAATGCAAAGAAAAGTGTAGAACAAATTTTAATTTCCCCCCCCCCCCAAATGGTTCACCATGATCCGGGCCTGGGCAAGGATGTATATAAGTTTGTAATTCAATTTGTATTTTCTACATTTTTCATTTGCTACCCCACAAAGTATTTATATTCTCGATCGTTATAGATAGCGGAGTCGATATAGCCATGTCCGTCTGTATGTTGAAATCAATATTCCGTAAGCCACAAATAATTTACAAACATGATTCATACATCAACATAGCAGCTATAAACCCGATTCGGTTGCTATTTAAAATCGAGAAAATCGGTCCACAAATGGCTGAGATATACCAGGACAACCTCAATTTTTGACCTATTTTTGATCTATATCTGGATTACTAAGTCATATCGATATCAAATGATAGATATTTCAAAGATATTTTTTAATCAAACAATTTTTTTGGCTATAAAATTATTTTCACTAATAAATTTCCCAAAAAATTGTTTTTAAAAAATAAAATTAAATTTGGAAAAATATTAAAAAAGTAGTTTTAACAAATTTTTTCAGTAATAAATTAAAACAAAAATTTGGAAATTCCCAAAAAATTGTTTTTAAAAAATAAAATTAAATTTGGAAAAATATTAAAAAAGTAGTTTTAACAAATTTTTTCAGTAATAAATTAAAACAAAAATTTGGAAATTTTTTTTCTTTTTAAAATTTGTATTTTAAAGTATAATTTGCTGAAGGGTATATAAGATTCGGCACAAGCAAATAAAGCTCTTTTACTTGTTTTTCTTTTGCACAATATTTTTTAGTAAAACTTTAAAGCGGCTTAACTTACAGAATTAATTTGCCTTTTATAGATATTTATGTTTAATGCGTGTCACGTCAGTTGGGAAAATAGAGTAGAAAAAGTTTTGTTGCTAAATTATGTTGGTAATTTATTCAGTTTTGTAATAAATTCGCGGATTAAAGAGTGAAGGCGAAGAATAAAATGAAAGATACAACTTTTGTGTTAATTGTTTAAACATTAAATCAATTTGGAAAGCAAGTATAATAAGTAAAAGTGTTATATTCGGCTGTGCCGAATCTTGTGTACCCAATATATCCGGGGGATATGGTCAATTCTGGACCGATCCTCACAAAAGTTGGTAGACATATTTATGTTCATATAAAACATCGATTAACGGATAATTTTTCATTTAATGTTGTGCATATTCCAATGTCGCGTTCTGGTACCTAAATCATCTTTTGTTATCAGAATTTCCGAACGTTTTTATCAATTTGCTGCAAATTTAAATTCAAGACCAAATTGATTTTAAATAAAGAAGTTATGACACATAATCACACTAAACATAGTATTTTGATTTTCAAATTGTGTAGCATTCGCTATTATTACTTTAACGGGTGTCGAAAGAATGCGGATTGCATCAAAGCAGTATAAAGAATATTTTGATAAAGCTATCTTTCTATCTAGCGTAGATTAAGCTAATTTATCTTTACATCAAGCAACTTGTTGCACAATTTTTTTTAACTTTTTTCTTTCATCAGCTTGCTATTTGTTTTTCCCAATTTCGATTGTGCTTCAAGAAGTCTACTCAGCTGCTTTATCAAAATAATCATTGTACCGCACTGTTGCATCTCTCATTCTTAAAATAATAATAGCGAACGTGACATAATTTGAAAATCCAAATACTATATTTAGTGTGATTACATATTGTGTGCAATAACTTTTAAGAAAACTTTGGGAAAATGAAGCTAAGTTAAAGTAATTGAAACACTAATAGGGTTGTCATTCAAATAAAAACTATTCGAATAATCTAGAAAAAAATATATTTTTTATTCGAATTGCTAAAATTTTTAAATTTAAATTAAAAAATTATTCGATCAATAATTATCGATTAATCGAATAAAATTATTTTCATGTTAAAATTAAAAAAAATAATTTATATAAATAAAAATTTAGAAAATATATCTCAAATATAATAATAAACGATTTTTAGTATTTTTATTATTTGCTAATAAACAAATTATTAAAATTTTTCTGGTTTTAAATATATCTTATTAAATTATTCGAATAACATTTTTTACTTGTTATCCGGTCGAATAATCCAGTAAATTTTAAAAATTAATCGATCACTCAATTAATAAAAAATTATATAGAATTTTATTCGATTAAAATAAAATTCGAATAAACCCTATATAAACAGTATGTCGAACCAGTCACTATTAAATTCAAAGTTTATGGCAATTACTTTAACTAATCCTTATTTCAAACGTGACGGGATAATATGTCGCATGCTATATTAAATATTTCAATATGACAACTATTAACAGAAAGCCATTTTATACGAATTTTGTTTAAAAAAAGTCGTTTTAATTCGTAGATTTTTCGATCTTTCTAAATTCTGTCACATTTTTGAATCCTAATATATTGAAAATAACGAAACAACAAAACCTACCCCTTAAGGTGGGTTAAAAATCCGATCGAAAAATGTAAACAAACAAAAATTAAGATTTCTATACATTTCTCATGTATGGAGATTTCCATGTCGCGTTCTCGACCATGGAAATGGCCATACATACTCACTCATGGTGAAGTGTATAATAAATAGTTTAAAATAATTATTTTCTATCTACATGATATGTCACACGGAAGATGACATGATACAAATTAACATTTAAAAACTATTTCTCAACAAATTTATTTTACAATTTTCCATTTTTAATAGTTTTCAACAACAAAATTATATTTTATATAACTATTATCCAACACTAATTAAATTTAACAAAAAAAAAAAAAAAATTACGAAATAAAATTGCTTGAATTGAAAATATTTCGTTAACAATGTATCAATTACCACAGTGACCTTTAGCCATTTGTATTGATTTCAATTTATTTCAACACAAATTTGGCAAATTTCCACAAAACAAAATAAAGACAACATGAAACCAAAACAAAACAAAACAAAAAAAAAAGAAAAACAACAGAAAATATAATGAAAATCACTCAGTTATGACAAAGACCAATTATGAAAGCATTTACTGTTTTAACGTAAAATGTTTAATATTTGACACACTCATTGTAGTCGCTCGCACATTTACAAATGATTCATTTTGTCACATTGTGTCCCCCTCGCTCTTTTAATTTAATATTTTTTTAATGCTGTCATTTTTTTTTTGCATTTGAAGAAACTTTTAATAAATTTTACAGTTTTAATTTATATCAATGACATTAATTTGCAATATTTTTTTCGTTCTTTTCATTTCGTTTTAGATTAAAAACAAGCAACGCCAACCTCCCCACAATGCAACGATCTAAATGACGTCACGTTTTTTGCAAATAGCTAAATCCGTTCAAGTGGAGAGCGGATAGCAGCAGTGACACAGAGCGGAGGTTTCATTCTATAATTATTTCTGCGGAGAAATACTATAGGAAACCAATTGTGATATTTTTTTCAGTTCATTTTCATTTTAAAAGTAAAACACTAAAAGTACGTTCAAAATTTAACTACAAAAGTAACTTAAAGAACAAAAAAAGAAGAAATAGAACTACTTAAGTTGTATTTTATAGTTTATTTTTAAAACTCTCTACAATATTTTTTTCTACAATTATTTTTTAACGTTATAATTTCCATAAATGTAAACGTGGTATTCATTTACTCCATTTAACGGTAACGAAAAAAGACATTTCCCAGCTTTAAACTGAGGGAGAGATATACAATCTTTATATTTTATCGAAACGTGGCCAGAGAGAGATAGAGAGAAGACCTTTTAGAAGGGGGGCTTTATTTATGTTAGAATTCAATACAGTCGCCATGTCACATGGGGGCGGCCAGGAATGTTTGTAATATTTCCAGCTGATGAACTCATCTTGATGACATACGGTGCTGCTATACCTCGTATAAGTCCACGACCAACACTCGATTGCCTGCGTGAACCTCAAGTACCAATTGTTATACCTGCCCGAAGTTTACCTCCCCCCACATCGTCGACGTTAACCACTTTACCAGCACCTCCAGCAACCACATCTGCCAGCTTTTTCGCACGCTTTAGGGGAGATCAGCAAGTGCAGCAACAACAGCTGCAACAACTACAGCTACTACAACTACAACAACTGCAATTACAGCAACAGCAAGAAGAGTTGTCTTTAAATTTAGCTAGCGAAGAAATTGAGCAATATCCGGTTTATCCGCAAGAACCGCTGGCCCATAGACTTTTACACTCCACTTACGATCGTCCCGTTTTACCCACAATTTTAGAGAGACCTTCACCCACACCCTCACCTGCACCAATTCCATTTACAACATCAACGCCACCTTTGACGCCCACACATCGCACATCTAAATCATCTCTGAAAAGGTCTACACCCGTTCTGCGTAGACCCGAATCAACTGTTGCACCACCAGCGGCGACAGCAACACCTCCTCAGCTGAGAGCACCGATGTATAATGATTTAAACATGCGCTCTTCACAACAACAACAGCAACATCAGCAACCAACTTCATCATCCACTTCACAGTCATCCCGGCCAACTCTGGAGCGTTCTACAGCTTTGCGTGAATCCACCCCCTTGAGATATAATGAAGATCCTGCCTTGGCCATGGGTTCTCATCTTTATCCGCCCATACAATATCCCACCGGATCGTTAGAACATCCCAGTAGAGAGAGTAGTCCCAGCATACATGTAGAGCCGCCGGAAACAGACCCCACAAAACCCCGCTTGGGTCCCGGCTGGGGACGTCCCATGTCACCCATGGAATTGCCACCCGAACCTTCAACGTCACAGAAAACAGCCTCGAGTAAATCGCGCCTATTAAGGCCTAAACTACATATACCACTTGGAAGACTGGGTCGTTCATCGTCCAGCGATCACAAAGAATCTCATAGACTGCGAGAAGATTTAGAATTACAAGTAGAAAATCCCATATTTAATACAGAAAATTTAAGACAACGTAACTTTGATGCTTTTTTCGATTCCGGTGAACCTGTTTACAAGCTACAACCGAAAACACCTGCCACCGCACCAACAGACAGTTCAATGGGTGGCTCTTTGCCGCCCCTGGATAATTACGCCGGTGTCTATGATTCGCCGCGTAAAAACCGCAATACCTCATCGGGTGGCCTATTTGCCCGTTCGTCTAAAGAGGAAAAACTTCTCAGTTCACGTTCCAAAAGTGCCGAACAATTTGATCCCCTAAGAGATGGTCGAGCATCGTCTGTGGGTCCCGCAGCTGGTTCCGCTAGTGTGGCTAGTGGTGGCAGCGGTGGTGGCGGCAGTACAAGTGCTGGTGTGCCCCAGAAAGGTGACAGGTGCCCCCAAAAAATACTTTTTTACAAAAATCTAATCTCATTGTTTACAGTTTGACAGCTTGACAAAGTATTATTAAAACAAAAAATTACATTGTATAACTTTTTTTGTGCTCACTCTCTTGCCGAACATGTGGTTACAGAGAGAGTGAGAGAACACAATGGATCTGTTGTCTTCTAACATTTAAAACCAAATTACTAGAAAAATAAGTAAAATGAATGCCGCTAACATTTAAATTTCTACTTTTGATAATTTTTGCTTTATTTTTTTTTTGTTTGTTTGTTTGTTATTTTCAATTAACCTGTATTTTATGAAAGTAAAACCGTACCAGTGATGAGGAGAAAATATGCTGTATTTGGGAAATGTTTTTTTTAGTGAATTTTAGCTGTTTTGTAAATTTTAACACGTGAAATTTTATGTGTGATAGGAGAAATTTCTAATAATGATCTAATATCATTATCAGTGAACATGCGTGATCTATTCTTTGATTGATAAAGCTTTAACACTTCAGAACCAACAGGCGGGAAAACTTTGTAATATGTCAACCAATGTTTTCCTTCTGATTCAAAATCCAGTTTAGCATACGATTTACATTGCATTTCATTTATTTCTTCTTGGCATATATAAGAATTTCACCAACAAAAAAGGATTTCGAAGTAAATTATTTTGACATATGTATATCAGGAATATAGTGCTGTCAAAATATTATTGGGCGTATGATTTAAAAACGCAGGATTTTTTTTTTAAATTTAAGCTTTTATTTTGAAACATTTGTACAATATAAATTTATTCAAAGTATTGGTCATTGTTATCAATGACCTTTTGCCATTTTTCTGGCAACATATGGATTCCGAGCCAAATGAACTGCTGATATTTTGTGGCAAATAACGAATCAGGCCAATATTGAATACTATAATCCAAAGTGAAGCGTATCCCAGAGAGATTCATCGATCGAACAAAACAGTAGACGGGCAGAGAAAGGTCTGAACTATAAAGCGGGTGACGCAAAACTTCCCAACCCCTTCTTTCTAAATACTTTTTAACACGGCCGAGCGTTGTTGTGATGGAATATTACGGTTTCATGTCTAGCCGCATATTTTGGACGTTTTTCGGAATCGAATCAAACCTATCAGTGACATTCGGTATAGATTCCATTTGATGATATGGACAGATTTCAGCCGCTCATAGTAGATAGGACCCTTTTGATTACATCAAATACTGAGATTTACTTTAGCAGCAAGGATATCTGGTGTCGATTCGGCTGGTTGGCCGGTCTTCAAATACGATCTCTTACGCTTCGGGTTATTGTAATAGATCATCCATTTTTCATAGCATGTGCAAAAATTATTTTCTTTTACACCGTTCAATCTGAATTTCATACATACAAACTCGTATTTCATGTTCTCTCAGCTTCACTTCGAATGGTACCCAATTTCACTGCTTTTGGATGATTGCTGCTGCTTGTGTAGCTCCCAATGATTTTGAAAGCTCTTGTAGACTTACATAACAATATTCATGGAGTAATGCTTACAATTCTTGGTCTTAATTTTTTTTCTGTTCTGGGCGATATTTATCATCCGTGTCAAAATCGCCACTTCTGAACAGCACAATCTATCTCTTGCACATTCACCGTAAGCTTTGGTGGCCAATCGGTGTGCTTCAGCGGCACTTTTTTTAAATTAAAGAAGTAAAGCAAAACTTCCCGCTTTGTTGGCACAAAATTCGACAATTTTGAAGCTCCCTTCTAAATGACATATAAGTTATTAAAAACAAAAAAACACATTCAAAAGACACGCCATCTATTGTAAATCCCGTATTTTTAATTCATACACCCAACAATTTAAAATAGAAGATTATTCAAATGCAAGTTGATCAATAAGAAAATAATTTTTTGTTAAGGGAAATTGGAAAATATATTAGAATAAACTGTTTAAGCTTAATGGTTTTCGTTTCATAGCCAATATTGATATATAATGATAGGCATTTGAAAGACCTTTCCAAAGACGCACAGTGGCGTCATTTTAGATTTTTTGTTGCAAAAATCATAACTTTTGAACCAAATGAGATAATCAAAAAATTTAAAAGGCATATGAAATGATTGTCTGAAAGTGGTTCTACGCCTTTTAGGTGCCTACTTATGGGTTGAAAGTTGAAATTTGTGGAAAAATCAATTTTAATGGAAGTAAAATAAAATATTTTTTTTTAAAATATTTGATTTTTTATGTTTCTTTTTAAAGGCTTTTATGATTTAAAATTATTCCAGAAAAGATTAAAAAAAAACGTCGTTTTTCACGGTTATATGCCATTTTTAACCATGTCTTTTTTCAAATTTTTACCTGTAGCAAAAAATGTGGCAAGAACGGGTTGCTCAAAATATTTTCATTAGGTAAAGGAATACTCAAAGAACTTATTTTGAAAATATGGCAAATATAGAAATTGATAGTTTTTTTTATTTTCCATCAAAGTTGAGAAATATTGAAAAAATGGATAGTTGGTAAATATAGATTTACCTGGACAAATACAAAGCAAAAACTACAATTTTTGTTTATTCTTTTCTTAATAAATAGGTCTATTAATAGAATCAAAAAAATTACGATCCGTTACATAGTTTTCGATATATTATATCTGAAAGCGGACCAAATTACCTAAAACTGGTCTGTTTTTTTGAAAACTGAAAATCAGTCAACTTTGAAGGACTATATTTTCTGAACCAAAAATCTGATTGTAATAAAAGTAGCATATTTGAAATCGTTGGATATTTTACTGTAAAATAGGTTTATTCAGTATTTTTAGGGGCACAATGGATTTCTGATTTTTGCAACCTCATTTGTTCTACGGGCGCCACTGTGCGACGTATAGAACGCCACAGAAATCAAAATCGAGAAAAAAATTTTGCCCAATGTTTTTTTCTCTTAAAAAGTTTTTTTCATTCAAATTTTTTTTTTCAAAAATTTTGTATACCCTTCGCCATGAGTGGCACAAAGTATAAATGTATAGCCTGGATCGTTATAGATAGCGAAGTCGATATAGCCATGTTCGCCTGAGCGTCTGTATGCTGAAATCAACTTTCTGCAGCCCCCAAATAACTTGCATACATTGATTCATATATCAATATATCGGGAATTCTCCCGGCTCGTTTGCTATCGAGACAATTTGCCCACAAATAACTGAGATGATAATCTCGATTTGTTTACCTATTTTTGATTTATATCTGGATTACTAAGTCATGAATGTAGACAATATGCATATCCAATAGTAGATATTTCAAAGCCATTTGCTCTGGTGTATATAAGACCAAAGTAAGTCGGAGCTACAATTGGTCAAAATCAAGAAAAAAAAATTTTTTCACCAAACAAAATTTTTGGTTATACAATTTTTTTTACAAATAAATTATTTTGTTTTAAAAATTAAAAAAAAAAATTGTTGCCATAAAATTATAAAATTATATAAGATTCGGCACAGCCGAATATAGCACTCTACTTGCAGGATTTCGTAGCTGTTTTATTATCAAACAGTTTGAGGTTTCTTAAGGTAGGGTCACACATGACAAATATTTGACGAAAAAGACGTAACCACTAAATAAAATACATTTGAATTCTTTTATTTATTTCAAAAACTTATTGTACTTATAAAGATTCAAAACAAAAAAAATAGTTTTATTTTACTTGGTGATGTTTGGTCTTACAAAACACTTGTAAGAGTAAACACATCAAACAAATTTGTGCTAAAGAAGTGGTTATGCTTTGTTGATCAAATATTTGCGAACAATTTGTATTCACATAAGCGTCAGACACGGATCCAGGTCAACTATTTTTCCTTTTTTATATTAAAACTAGTGGGTTTTGGGGGGGGGAATTCCTTTTTTTACCCCACTAGATCCCCGCCTGATCTATATATATACATACATTGACAGAGACATTATCATTGATAGATCATAGACGCAGATATAGACACAGATTAAAACTTTCCCATTGACATAAACTTTGACATTGAGATTGACATAGACATAGTATAATAACCGAAAGTTAGAAGTGCGGTTTTACTTTTTATACGTTTACACTAAAATTATTTTAATTTAATTTTTAATTCTTTTACTACTTTCTACTAACAAACATTTTGTTTTGTAATAAAATTTTCTTGTAATGTTTTTTGTATAGTGTTTGTTTGTGTTTGCGTGTTTCTCGCATTACTTTAATTGCTTTCAAACTCGTGTTTCGTTCTCTTTTTTCTTCTCTCGTATGTTGTATTTTATTTCATTTCAATTTTCATCTCCGGGGAAATTATAAAGTATATAGAGGACAGGACTTAAAAACAAGTCCCTCTTAAGTTGTTTAACCCCGTCCACTCAGAGTTGTTTGGCTGACTACTAGTACTGTTGGTAGTACATATTAAAAATGCATTAAAAACACTTATCCGCCTGTCATTTAGCGTCAATAAATGTCAGTCACTAAAGCGAAAAAGCGACACAGTGCATGGAATGAAATTTTAACAACAAAATAGCAAAAAAAAAACTTACAATTTACACAACATTGATGTGTGTGCTAAAAAATACCCAAAAACAAAAAATAATAAAAACAAAAACACTTTTGATAGTAATAATAAGTACACTAAGAAATAGTTAAAGAGTTTCTATATATGATTTTAAAATTCCCTAAAATTTAAGTTTGCTTTTCTTATTGTAAACAATTACTTTAATTTTAAATAAATCACAGTGTACTTATTATTTAGTTAAAGAGTATAGCATTGTATACTGAGTCAGTATATAGCAGGGACACCTAAAATCCACATAAAAAGTTTAACTATTTAGTTTCAAAACTCAAAGTAAATACATTTATGGCGAAACTAACTAAACAAAAATACACGTGCATAAAAACTTTTGTGAAATACATCTCTTGTTTCCAACCACTGTGCTTTAAACATTTATTTCGTATGATTTTTGTGAGAGTTTTCTGTTATTTTTTGTATTTTATTGTATTGTATATTTGTTTAACTTTTTAATTTAATTAAAATTGTTTGCTGAATTATTTTTCTAACATTTATTTGCTTTAGTTTTTGTTTGTTCTATTTATAATTGTTAATTTTGTTTTAATTTTGAAAAATGTATTGTCTACTAGTTAAGGTTAGTTAATATTTGTTGATTTAAAGACTAATATTGTGTTTGGTTTTATTTTTTAAACGTTTAACATTTAGATTTCTTGGGAAAATCTTCAAGTGGTCCAAAAAGTCGTAATTTCTTTGGGTGGAGGGGACCACGAGGTGGTTCCCTTAGCCCACAATCTAGTATGGCGTCCAATACCGGAGTGCTTAAGGATTACGGTCACAGTAGTTTAAATGAGGCTTTCAAATCCCAAAATAATGTCAACTTTAAATTGATTAAAACTGGTAAGTGGACAATGAAAGAAATATTAATAATTATTTTTTATTAAAAAAAAATATATATATTCAGGGCTATTTCTGTTCTCACTTTCACCATTCACCGTATTTTTGGAAGAATAATTACAACAATATTATGTAATTTCCTCAGCATTTCTTATTATAAATATTTACACGTGATGTTTTAAACCTTAATTATATAATTACAGAAACTTTATTTAATATAAATATTGCTTCCGAAAATACGGTGAATGGTGAAAGTAAGAACATGAATAGCTTTGATTATGAAATAAAAAAAGTTTATAAAAGAGTTTTATAGTTTAAAAGACCTTTTTAAATTGAAATTAACTTTCCAATTCCCCCAATAATTTAAAAACATGATTGATACATCAATATATCGTATATAGCCCGGGTTTGGTTGCTATTTAAAATTGGAAGTCGGCACACAAATGGCTGATACATAAGCATTGCTTATTAAGCAATCAACGGAGACTGTCTGTATGTTTAAAAAACCGGAGCAACATCGATTTTTGGTCTATTTTTGATCTATATCTGGATTACTAAGGCATATCCCCTGTCTATTCTTTGACAAATATTCATCATAACAATAAATGACATTTGTTGTCAAGACAAAGTATTCTAAGCAAAAGCACTAACAATTTTATCATAACGAAGCGATAATATTAATAATTGGAGACTATACCTGATAATTTTTTATCTAGATAAACATTTTGAATTTTATAATGATACAAATTTATGAGGTATAACCAGTTAATATAGACAATATGGATATGTAATGATAGATATATCAAAGTCCATTGGAACGATGTGTATAAGACTACAGTAATTTGGACCTACAATGGGTCAAAATCGGGAAAAATATTTTTTAGCCCGAATTTTTTTTAACAAAAAAAAATTTTTTTTCATAGATATTTTTTTACTAATAAATTTACAAAAAAATTAAAAAATTAAAAATAAAAATTTGGAAAACAATTTTGAAAAAAAAAAAATTTTAAATTTTTTTACCTAAAAATATTTAAAATTTGTATTTTAAAGTATAATTTGTTGAAGGGTATTCGTCACAGCCGAATATAGCTCTCTTACTTGTTTTCATCCAAATTGATTTTTTTGGAAAATTATTGATTTCCAGTTCCAAAATTTTAATTTCTCTACTCTTAGTGAAACCCGGAAACCGATGAAAAATGTTCGGTTTTGGTTTTAAACCAAAGAAACCGTTGGTTTCGATTTCGGTTAAAAATGAATACGAAACTCTAATTTAAAGACATGCAGGAACATGTCAAAAGTGTATGGCATTGTTTTAATATTGGGCTGATTTTAAAGAACAAAATTTTCGAACCTTTAGCCTGCGACAGATCAGAGCAACGTGTTTTAAAAAATCATCCAACGCAGTAACCACTTTTCGTGAGCCGGTCTAATGTCAACCCACTCTTTTCACCATGGCGATGAGTATAAGAAATCGCGTGATAATGAGCTCATTATTGCAAAACTTTAAGTCATTTGCAGTCAGCCAACGAGTCAGTCATTGAAAGTAATCAAGCGTGCAATTTTTATAAATTTCTTTTTGTTTCTGTCTTTAAACTGCAACGCAAACACACACATTTTGCTTCTTCTAATGCCATTTGTTTAAAGCGATTTATGCAATGTATAAGGGAAAGAGTAATAAACTTGTTTCATAATCACCATTAGAAGAAATGAAGTAAAACTGCAGCATCAGAGACGAGAAGCAGACGTACGATAAAGAAACTATTAAAATGTCAATATTGTGATGGGATAAAATGGCAATAATGGTAATTGTTAATAATGAACCGAATACAGGCGAGTAAAACATGCCAGTCAGACTGACAAACGGCAAGGAGTAGGAGCAACAAAATAAAATCATTAAGGAGTGTAGAAGTAAACTGTGTTATTATTATAGCTGATGATGTTGTACAACGATAAAATGCCAAGTTGCTCATTAAATGCAAAATATTCAACGAGGCATTACAAATCAAATACTGGAAAATACTCCATCCATACTCCTTCACTGCAAAATAATGATGAAATGTATGCGAACAATTTAAATGACTGGATTTGGAAAACGGATTTGCTTGATTGAATTGTATAATTATTGTGCAGCTAGGTTTTTCTAGAGTTTTGCTTTAAATTGATTTTCTGCATAAGATTTTTAAGAATTTGTTTTGTTTAAGTGTATGATTTTTCCTATTTTTGTCTTGGATTTCTTTCCTATTGTGTGTGGAATAAAATATTTTATACCAGCTGCCATTATGACAGTTATGTCATCACACAAATTTATATGAATAGACACTCACATGCATGCCAGACATATTATTTTCATTTTCAAACAGATGTCATAATGTTTGTGACAGATTTGGCAGAAGGAATTCAAACAAAAAAAAAAACACAATTTAGCAAATACATGGAAATGTTATAACAATTTTAGGCAACAATATGAAAAGTTAAATATTTACTAGCAACATCGTAAAATAAACAGCAAAATTCAATTAAAGATAAAACAATTTTGCAATAAATTTTGTAGAATTAAAATTTTGAGGAGTAAAATATAAGTTTTTATAACCTTTAAGCTACGTTTACAATTATGGAGTACTCAGCTCTGCAGCAAATAATATTTCTTTGTCTTTTGTATTTATTTAGAGACCGAAAATAATTATTATTTTATGCAAGTGCAACTTAGAAATACTTTATGTACACTACAACATTTCTCTATCCGATTGTTCAAAATGCGGGATTTACAATAGATGGAGTATTTTTTGAACGCGGTTTTTGTTTTTAATCATTTTGAAGGTTACATTAAGAAAAGTGCCGCTGAAGCACACCGATTGCTTACCAAAGCTTATGGTGAATGTATTCTATCGGTTTCAACGTGCGAGAGATGGTTTGTTCCCTTCAGAAGTGGTGATTTTTACACGGAAGATAAATATCGCCTAGGCCAGAGAAACAAGTTTGAAGACCAAAAATTTTGGGCATTACTCCATCAAGATTGTTGTCAAACTCAACAAGATCTTGCAAAATCATTGGGAGTTACTCAAGCAGTAATTTCAAAGCGTTTGCGAGAAGCGCGGTGAGGCAAAACTTCCCAACAACTTCTTTTTCATGATTACGGTTTCATGTCTGGCTGCATATTCTGGGAGTTTTTCAGAAAATGCTCCCTTCAAACGAATCAGTTGTGACCGATACAGGTTCCCTGTAATGGTCTAGTCAGCACATAAAATTTTCTGAAAATGAGCGAATTCACTTAATTGTGAATAAATTCGAAAAGAATCAATCGATTTTTATAGTCGATATCTCATTTTGTTGCTATTATATGTGGATTTGCGATAAAGCAGAAATCTGAACAATTTCTGCATTTTAAGTTTTTAATGATTTTTTGAAACAAAAAAATTTGATATTTTCACAAAAAAAAATATATTTTTTGCTTCAAGTTGTTATTAAACTCCGAAACTTCTGAGCCGATTAAAACTCAATATATAAACGGATTAAATATCATATAAATTTAAACTTTTCTAAGTTTATTCTAATACTATCGGACTAACTCTTTTTGAGTTATCATAAATTATGTGGAGAAACGTCTAAAAAAAATCACAATTTTCCAAAAAAAAAATTAAAAAAAGAACTTCTCCATAGAATTTAAAATTTGGACATTATTTGTACTACTGGAACCATAATACATCAAAATTGTGTAGTGGTTTAAAAAGCCTCTAAATTTTTTTTCGGTTTTTTTTTATATTTATTAATTTGGCATTTTCCATTTAAATGCTTGTAAATTTCAATACATAGGATTACATAGAGACGAGACGTAATTGTCAAAATCCTAACTCTTGCAACAACAAAATACATGCTAGTCAATGTTGTTGTATCAGAAAAATTATTTGTTGTATTTTTGTTTGACAAATAGAAGTGTCTCGTCTCTATGTATAATTCTCTATATTTCAATATACAAGAAACTGAAGTAGAAAAACTAATGATGGGATTATATTAATATTTTTCCAAATTCGTGTTTCTACTTTTTGAATTTCCACCAAACTTCACTATATAGCTGCCCCAACATGATTTGCCACTGATTATTTTATTGTTGCTGTAATGTGTGTGACTGGTCATCAATGTTAAAACGAGTGTAATTTCTGTAATTCCAGTTAAAATTGCAAAGTATTTATGGCCCCTATTACCGTTTATAACAGTTGTATTTTAGTGCTGTATTTTTTAAAATGCGATCATGATTTACAACTGTATAGTTGGTTCTACCGAATGTCTCGAAGAACTTCGGCCAATGGCTGTCAACCCAGCAACAACAACTATACAGTTGTAAATCATGATCGCATTTTAAAGAAGTAAGAGAGCTATATTCGGCTGTGCCGAATCTTATATACCCATCACCAAATTATACTTTAAAATAAATTTTTTCAAATATTTTTTGGTAAACAAAATTTAATTGTTTTTCAAATTTTTTTTTTTGAAATTGCTTTTTAATTTTTTTTAAAAAGTTTTTTCCAAATTTTTTTTTAATATTTTTTTTTTTAGTTTTTCAATTTTTTTTTTTGGAAAAAAAATTTATGACAAAAAAAATTTTTTGATTAAACAAAATTCGGGTTAAAAAATATTTTTCCCGATTTTGATCCATTGTAGGTCCAACTTACTATAGCCTTATCTACATCGTTGCAATGGACTTTGAAATATCTATCATTAGATATCCATATTGTCTATATTAATGACTTAGTAATCCAGATCAAAAATAGGTCAAAAATCGTGGTTGTCCCGGTGTTTTACTCATATCTCCGTTATTTGTAGACCGATTTTGCTGATTTTAAATAGCAAACTTCTCGAAAGCATGCCTGACAGAATTATTGAAGATTTGGATCCCGAAGATATCTGGGGTCTTCAGAAAATTGATTTCAACAGACAGACAGACAGACAGACGGACATGGCTTAATTGACTCCGCTATCTATAAGGATCCAGAATATATATACTTTATAGGGTCGGAAAAGAAAAATATAGAAATTACAAACGGAATGACAAACTTATATATACCCTTCTCACGAAGGTGAAGGGTATAAAAATACAACACTAAAATAACAACTGTTGTGAACGGTAATCGGGGCCATGATATCATAATTGGGGCCTAAGATTCGAAATTTGAAATTTTTGTTTTTATTTACAACTATAAGATTTCCTTAAGTCGTCTCCATCTAAACTATTTTGTGGAACATTTTATGGATTTTTTTCCCTCATTTATAAATAAATTTCCTTTTGAACTTGAGATTACTTAAACCACAACCAAATTACATACTACTAGTTTTATATTTTCTTAACGTTTGTACAGGAAATTGATTTTATCCTTATTATACATGTAACTACATGTTGTTGTACAATAGTAAGACAGCTATTGCCACACTTGTATTTTATTTATTTAGTTTTCTATTTTTATTGCCCCAGAATAATAGTTGAATAGAAATGAAAAATAAAATAAAATAAAATAACATAAAATGCCAGCAGTAGCAAACCCACTGTAGAATAGTTGTAGAAGTGATTTAGTTGAATTCAAACTAAAATACAATAAAATATAAATGCAATTCGTTAAAGCTTAAAGCTAGGTACTCTGTTCAAAATACTGTCAAACTACATATAAAATATTTGGAATGAAATATATGCGAAATAATTTCGCATATATTCTGGCAACCTTATTTTTCCACACAAAATAACATACGCAGCACTTCTTTCGCACGAAATTAAAACCAACAGCTAGCTGTCAAACAGCATGTAAAATTTTTCGCCTGAAAAAACCATAATTTTTTCGCAAATATGAACAGAGTACTAGGCTTAAAAGGCAAAAGCATGTGAATGAAAAGAGGAGTTTATGTAAAACCTTGTTACGAATTTTATGTTGTATGTTGAAAGGAAAGTGACCATTAAACTCTACTTAATACTTTATTTTCATTAGAAAAAATCAAGGTTGTTAAGTCATTAGCATACTGACATAAAAAGTAGATATTATGATATTTGATATTGACTATTTCCTCAAGAAATATTTGGGCTTGTTTATGGATGTGAATTGCTTTAAAGATTGCTTAAATATTGAGCAGAATAACTATTCTACAAAAAGTGGGCGTAAAAAGAGGTGTGGCAATAAATAAAGTTCTTGTATATCATACAGTTCCTCAATATAGTTCATTAATGCGATATACCCCTTAATTTGTTGCCTGACAGATCTCTTTTTACGCCCACTTTTTGTAAAATAGCTATTTTTCTCAATATTTAAGCAATCTTTGAAGCTAAAAAGGATATAAAAGCTATTTGTATAGCCTTCACCATGAGTGGAATTGTTTATGGATACAAGAGAAAGGCTTCAAATATTGCATAAATATTGAGACAAAATTAGACCTTTCTTTATTGTCACACCTCTTTTTACGCCCACTTTTTGTAGAATAGTTGTTCTGCTCAATATTCATGCCATCTTTGGGGCGTTTCACGAGTTATTCGGCTTTAAAAATTAGTTTTCAATCCTTATTTCCCTAGATATTGCGCCACTCTAACTTATCAGTACTGCTACAACACATAGCAAACCAAACCAAATCAAATCAAAGGCAATTGCTTACTAATGGGAGTTTCTGTGTGTAAAGTTTTAAGCTCACAATCCATCATACATTTCCTATTGACGATTATAGTGCCAAAATGACTGCTGGCAAAAAAAAGGAAAATAGCATGAGCAAAAAACTGCTGAAATTTCATAAAACTTAAAATTGCTTTAAATCTCAAAGCAGAGATGTGAACATTTTCGTATCAACTTTTTTGTGTGTTACTTTTTAGTTTATACTCAATACGTTTTTATACCCTACACAACCATAGTGGGGAGGGTATTATGCGTTTGTGCAGATGTTTGTAACGCCCAAAAATATTAGTCTAACACTCACCTTAAAGTATACCGATCGACTTAGAATCACTTTCTGAGTCGATTAAACGATGTCCGTCCGTCTGGTTGGCTGGCTGGCTGTCCATGTAAACCTTGTGCGCAGAGTACAGGTCGCAATTTTGAAGATATTTCGATGAAATATAGTACATATTATTTTTTCGTCCCAAGGACCAAGCCTATTGAAACTGGCTGAAATCGGTCCATTATTTCACCTAGCCCCCATACAAATGTCCTTCCGAAATTGGACTTTCTCGGTCATAAATGTTTAATTTATACATGTATCTCCACAAGTTCCGATCCAAATAAGTTTTATATACACAAAATTCATGTCACCAAATTTTGTTAAGATCGGTCCATAATTAGTCATAGCTCCCATATATGCCCGCTTCCGAAAATCACTTTAACGTGCATAAATCACTTAAAAATGTTGGTATACACACAAAACTCAACACAGTTAACTTTAATATAGATGTAAATCACACGACCTGATTTCATGGTGATCGGTCCATAATTGGTCATAGCCCCCATATAAGGCCCACTTCCGAAAATCACTCAAAAATATAAATTATTGAAATTTTAAAAGAAAAATGTTTTTGCTCTTTTACTTAGTGTAGGGTATTATATGGTCGTGCTTGACCGATCATACTTTCTTACTTGTTTTATATTTTGTTTAAAATTTGCTGCTATTTTACTCTTGTGTTGCCCAGAAATTGTGTGTAAAATGTTGAAATGAAAATAAATTTGCAGCCAATGGAATCCAAGATGGGGGAAAAAACAGCACTTGACAATTTAAATGTCTTTTCAAAGAAATTGAAGTATTTTATTGAGAAAAGCAAAAAGTCCATTTGATACTTGATTATTGTTAAACGTTCTTGTATTGTTTTTTTTTTTTTGTCATTATCGTTATTATGCGCTGTTCTTGTGTGCGAATTGTTAAATCACCAAAAAATTTATATTTTTTTATACCAAAGTGGCTATAAAAAAACCTTATTGAATTTACACTCACAAAAATTATAGATAAATGGATATCATGTACTATAATATCTAGGGACACTACACATTTCTTTGAGTGTATTTTTTCAACAGCCATAAACTTTAACGATATCCGTTTGGTTTCTTTGTTGTATTCGTAGTTGCTACTAGTGAATGAATACCTCTTGAAAATTGAGTTTTAAGTTTCAACTTGTTTTTATCGAGTGGCTTAACAATGGCGGTGAGTGTGTATTCGATTATCTTCAGTCCACTTCAATCTTGCTTTTTGTTTTACTTTTTTGTGCAATTATTGTTGTTTGTTCAAAACTTTTCATCGTTATTATTAACTTTAATATGAGAAGATTGGCAAACACCACAATGTAAGAGAAAAGAAAGAAAATATTACTTCAGTCACATAAAATAACATGCCACATGATCCCCTCCCCACCCCTTGCCATCAAAATCCTGTGAAATTTTACTGGATTTCTCCAATGCAATAGAGTAGACATTTCACAAACCTTTTTGTATTTTTTTTTTGTAAAACACTCTTGGGGGTTTTTCTTTATGTTTCTTTAGTGTTTTCATTCAGCTTGTTTAATATTGAGTTCTAGGTTTTGATGGCATCATGATCCTGCTGTTAGTACGGTGATGCAGATGTTGGTGTTACTCATACTTTGAGTGTGTGTACAAGTCGCTGTTATTATCCAGCTTTTACCAAATCACACTACTGTACATTTGGTTTTTAATGTTGCCACAGTATTTCCAAATTCATTGTATCTCAACTGTTAAGGAAAATGTTAGACATATAAATTAGACATTCCAAGTTTTTATAAATATTCATCTGGTATCCAATGATTGTGGGTTGATATTAAATTCCTAATCGTTCTAGCCATGTCCTTCTATTTGTCTGTGTGTGTAAATCAAGCTCGTGTTTAAGGTATGACTCAAAAATTATTTGTAATTTGTCTACAATGTTTTACATTCTTCTAAGTAGTTTGGTAATGAAAATCATCAAAATCGATTCAGTGGAAATAAAGTTATAAAGCTAATATGCCACAACCTTGAAAAAATATGCTTTAATGTTTAGTAATAGTAACCTCAGATTTAATGATAAATTCTGTGTTATTCTGGGTTCTTTTTAGATTCTTAGTCCTTTTAGCTATGTTCTTATATTTATCTGTGTGTGTAAAACACGCTGTTGTCCAAAGTATGATGCGGAAATACTTTGCTTTTTTCCATAATGTTTTTTATTCTTCTAGGCTGTTTGTTATTGAAAATCAGCAAAATCTGTTCAGTAGAAATAAAGTTAGAAAGGAAAAATTGAGGCAACAACATAAAAGATATGATTTATTGGGGTATGGCTTAAAAATGCAGGATTTTTTCAAATTTTTAGCTTTTATTTTGAAACATTTGTGCATTTGGATTCCAAACCAAAATAACTTCTGAGTATTTGAGGCCAAAAACGAACCAAGCCAATATCTGATACTCTGTTTCGAAGAGAATCGTATCCCAAAGAGAGCGTTCTTTATCGATCAAAACAAATAGTAGTCGGACGGAGCCAGGTCTGGTCTATGAAGCGGGTGAAGCAAAACCTCCCAACCACTTCATTCTAAATAGTTGCAACATGTGGCCGGAATATGTTGCATTCGGTACAGGTTCCTGGTGATGGTCTGGTCAGATTCCAACAGCTCATAATAAATAGGACCCTTTTGCTACCACCAAATACACAGCTTTACCTTAGCGCCATGGAAATTTGGCTTTGGAGTTGATTCGGCTGGTTGTTCGGGCTTCACAAAAGATCGGGCTGTCTTAATGGATCCAATTTTCATCAAAATTAATGATTCGGCATTATTTCGGACATACAAAATCGTCTTTCAAGGTTAGTTCCAAATGATTTTGTAAGCTCTTGTTGAGTTTTGCAATAATCGTCATGGAGTAATGCCTCCAATTCTAAGTCTTCAAACTTTT
The DNA here is from genome assembly GCF_958450345.1 of Calliphora vicina. Taxonomy (NCBI): domain Eukaryota; kingdom Metazoa; phylum Arthropoda; class Insecta; order Diptera; family Calliphoridae; genus Calliphora; species Calliphora vicina. The sequence continues at coordinate 109,693,015 of NC_088784.1, forward strand.
TTTGGCTGCCCTAAGCGAATTTTGTCTTCAATGTAGATCAGTATTGAAACAAGTAAAATTTCTTCAATCTTAGTTATAGGAAAAGGCTAATTGTGGCCACTTATTTTAAAATTTTTTTTTATTTGTTGAAATTACCATTTAACCACCTGGTCACCTTTTGCCCTACTAACCCGGTTTAATTCAATAGTCGTAAAATGTTTGATGTATCTGACATTAACAACTTGGTTATGGACACTTGTGTATGTCACCCTGTATTAATAGCTATTTATTTGCCATACAGTATGTCATACAACAATGTGGTTGTATTCTCAATTTAATTTAATATTTTATCATTTGATAGTTGATAGGATAACAGCAACACAACTAAATATTACGTACAATACAATAACGACAGCTTCAATAAAACACAAATAACATTTGTCATTGTTGTTATTTCTGTTGCTGCTATAAACTTCCTTGATACTTGATGTGTTTCCTGAATTTTACCTTTCAAATGCATTTGAGACACTTTTAACTCATTGAGGCTTCCATTAAAATTAGTCTAGATAGAGTGTGTGAGTGCCTAACAATGCATTGATGGAAACTAAATGGAAAATGATTAATCAATTTTAAATTGACATATGATTGTGAGGTGAAGAGAAGAGAAAGAGAAATTTGATGGCTAACTAAATTATTGTTAAATTTATATAAATTCCTGTTAAATGCAAAAATTTATAGTTAAAAAAATATAAAGCCTGGCATATTTTAGTCCCTAAAATTTATGCTACAATTTTGATATTTTTCTACAGATTTACTTGGAATTTTAACCTTAAATGTATGCAAATGAACATTTATTAATGTTTAACTAAATTAAATTTTCCATTTATGAGTAGTTGGATGGCAAAATAATGAGAGAAGCAACCAAATTAGATGAATTCAAAAACGAGTTATATTTTTTGTCGCATTCTGGATCCCTCGTTTATTGTTTATAACACAATCAACTGAAATGTGCTACTAAAATGCTATTGAAAATAGAAATAAGGAACAAATTGTTATGTTTTAAGAGCTTTCTCACTCAAAGGGCTTACGAATGTCACGTTCTTGACCATGGAAATAACCATATTAAACTTTATAAATGTTCTTTACGTTATGTGCTGTGCTGGGGAGTTAATCCATTTGGCAAGTGTGATATTCATTTGTATTTGTATGTTTAAAAATACATTTCTATAAATATACTTTCATTTATGTATAATATTTTTGAATATTTTTTTCCTTTCGGCTGTACGTGTGTGAAAGTAACATGCATAAAATTGCATTCATGTCCTGCATACTAAATAATAAAAAAAATCTATTCTAGGAATTGATAAGACCATGCAATGCTGGTTTTATATAAAGCTAATAGGATTTCACTACTGTAATTTGATTTAACCTAATTTTGGGCATAAACTTATTTTAAATTGAACTTTTTCTAACAACTACTGCTAGCAAAAAAAAAAATTGAATTTTGGATATTTTATTCAATTATTTCATATTGTGCTCATGTGTGGTTAGTGTTGTACGGATGCACAGAAGAATTTTAAGAAAATTCATTGGAATGTTGCTCAAGTTATAATTTACTAGCTAAAAGGTCAATTTAAATATTATATAATGCTGTGCTAATTTTTAAATACATCCCAGCTATAACTAAAATTACACAAATTTCAATGTTTTCATAGTCCTAGTTTTTATCGCAAAAGTCAACCAAATAAAAATATGTAATTGATATAAAAATTAATTCACTAAAAAAATTATAATTTCTTTTCTTCGAGCCTTCCAGCTCTGGTAGTATTCAAATTTCAATTTTAATTTAAGTTGTAAATCACTCTAATCCTTTTAGAACATTATTAAATATTTCAAAATCTCCAACAGTTTAAACAAAAAATGGGAATTTTGTTGAATTGTTCATAGGTGCGTATGATTGATATTAATTACGACTAATTTAAATAAAAACATAATTTTCACCAAGAACCAAGTTAAATAGAGCCATGGAATATTCAACATATATATTAAGTACACATTAAGGAAGGTAATCAAAAGATTTGTTTAAAATTTACAAAACAAATTAAAGAACTTATGAACGATTTTCACAAAATTATCTTTAAAAGCTAAATAATATTTTCAAAACTGCATTTATTACAATTTGTTATGCTATAATTCGGTCAGCATTTAGTGAGAATTTGGAATAAGTTTTCAGATTTTATATATATGAACAATTGAGCAAGTCTATAGGGTCTTCAAATTTCCAATATTTGTTTTATTATAAGTATAAATGCATATATAAGTCATACTTTTCTAATTATCTTTTTTAAATGTTTTATTTATTTTCATTACAGTTTCCGATTTCACCGAAACCCTTTCCCATTTGTATGAGGAACATGCAACTGCCCTACAATCCCTTGTTACCAATTTTCGCAAAAAGAATGCCGAACTTAGAAAAGAAAGGTAAGTGTTTGAAATATAAGTAAATAACAAACTTTTCCTAAAATTGTCTATTACTCAAGTACATATTCTGTTGTAGAAGTGTATAGCACAAATGTATGCTTTGTAATTGACATCAAATCAAAATATTTACAATTTAATTTTACGCTACAATTTCTACTATTGCAGACCCGCCTGTCATTTGTCAATTTTCCAAGCCTGGGAAACATTCCTACAAGAGGTTGAAACGGATTCTCAAGCATCCAATGATGTGGCAAATGTTTTATATAGACAGGTATGTAGGTAAACGTGTCTGAATGTGTCACGGCATGTCTGTGTGATTTTGAGCACAGGTTGTGCACAAATTTACCATAAAACCCTACTCAATCATACCACTACGATTTCGTTTCATTTGCTTCTTTTATATAACATTAATGTGTCAATCAATTCATTTTACCCTGAAATTATGTTTATGAGATTTGAAACCCCAGAAACTTAAATACAATTTTTGCTTGGGGAGGTTATATTAAAGCTCATAGTCATTGACTCCTACTACATATGAAAAAAACTGAAAATCAGAAACTGTAGTTAAATAATACTTGTACTAATTTAATTGTATTTTGATTTTATGGTTTTCGATTTTTTTGCTATTATTATTATTGCTGTTGCACACTTATAGATAAATGGATTTTCAATGAGTGTGTTTGACTGCATGTTCGTTGGGGCTGTATTAAAACTGCCAGATTGTCAATTAGTGTAAATATTGATGGCATTATTGCTATTTTGTAGGAGATTTAGGTGTTAGTTTTAATTTGTCTGAGGGTTTGTTACTGAACTGAACTAGAACTGAACTAGAACTGAACTAGAACTGAACTAGAACTGAACTAGAACTGAACTAGAACTGAACTAGAACTGAACTAGAACTGAACTAGAACTGAACTAGAACTGAACTAGAACTGAACTAGAACTGAACTAGAACTGAACTAGAACTGAACTAGAACTGAACTAGAACTGAACTAGAACTGAACTAGAACTGAACTAGAACTGAACTAGAACTGAACTAGAACTGAACTAGAACTGAACTAGAACTGAACTAGAACTGAACTAGAACTGAACTAGAACTGAACTAGAACTGAACTAGAACTGAACTAGAACTGAACTAGAACTGAACTAGAACTGAACTAGAACTGAACTAGAACTGAACTAGAACTGAACTAGAACTGAACTAGAACTGAACTAGAACTGAACTAGAACTGAACTAGAACTGAACTAGAACTGAACTAGAACTGAACTAGAACTGAACTAGAACTGAACTAGAACTGAACTAGAACTGAACTAGAACTGAACTAGAACTGAACTAGAACTAGAACTGAACTAGAACTGAACTAGAACTGAACTAGAACTGAACTAGAACTGAACTAGAACTGAACTAGAACTGAACTGAACTGAACTAGAACTGAACTAGAACTGAACTAGAACTGAACTAGAACTAGAACTGAACTGAACTAGAACTGAACTAGAACTGAACTAGAACTGAACTAGAACTGAAAATTAAATGTATCAATAATAAAATACACTTACGAATTAATAAGCACCTCTTTATTAAGCCTACCACTTTAATTCTCTTTCACATTCAATTATTTTCAATTGCCTACCTTTAGGCTTTCTACAGATAGTAGTGTTTATTTATAATTCGTTAAATGCCTATTAAATTCACTGGCACACGACTTGCAATATCATTAAATAGCACTGCCAGTAATGTATGCAATTTTAAAGCAAAATTTCAATGCAAATCAAATAATAATGACATGTACTACATAGTTGTGTATTATTATCTACTCTCCCTCCTCCACATTATTTGCTCCTATCATGTCATACATTGAGTACTGAGTCTGTTTTGATAGTTTGTACAAATGATAATTTGTAAATTTTATATATTTATTGTATTGCAATCTATACAATATATAGATGAATATTTTTTGTTGAATATAATTTGTAATTATTGCAGTATTATTTTTTCATTGTGGTCATTATTGATAATATGGTCTTTATTTTATAAATAGAGGTAATTTTTACTTAATTGTGGTTATACATATAAAATATAATAAATATGAATTTAATTAAATTATTATTCTGTAGAGAGCATATACATAAATAAATAAATAAATAAATAAATCTAATTAAAATGATACTGATGCGTATTGTATGGACTCTTTCGTAATGATTATAGAAATATTGTTGATTTTAATATTAATAGTTGTTATTTATTATTTGGGGATCTACAACATAAAATCATATAATTTAGAAAAAAGCTGCTATATTCTCTGAAGGAGTCATAGTATTATCGAATTGTTTAATGCTGCTGACTTGCTTTATTATAATTCTTGTGGAACTTTATGTTTTGTTAGTGCTAATTTTTCAACTTTTTTATGTGCATTTTGTGTTCTATTGTTCACTTTTATGGATATTTCAAGTAAAATAAATTGCTATTGACTGGCAATCAATATTCCTTCCATTTCATTGTTATAACTGGTTTTTGAATTTGATATTCTGCGTTTAAAAACATGTCATTGAAAGCAGCAATTTTGTTAAAAAGTTTTTTTTTCATTTTTTTTTAAACATCATTCACCATGACATCTTTCATTGAGGGAGATACAAACAACATAAATTCCAAAACATTTGATTTTTATTAAAAAAGCTTTTGTTGTAAAATTCATGCACATTCAATACATAAAAGTATATGTACTCCCATCCCCTATATTGATTTAAAAATTAAGTGCGTTTTTTTTATATATATTCTGTTCTGTTCTTTTCTTCTTTTCCTTATTGATCAGGTGTCACGACCAATGCTCGATAAATCCTTTCATCGTAAAGTTCAAAGTCGAAAAATATTTACACACAGGGAGTCCTTTGAGACCATTATTGCAAAGACTGAAGAAAAATTATCAAAGGTAAGTAATAAAATAAAATACAAAACAATGCAATACAATATAACAAATATGTATAACAATATAAAAAGATAAATATGTATAAAACACAACAATAGCCAAACAAAAAAAAAAAAACAATAAACCAGAACAATCAGTCTTTAACACTTTAACACGGAAGAATTTCGAACAAAAGCGACAGCACAAACATTAACTTCAGACTCATACATTGATGCATGAAATAAATTAAAGAAAAACACCAGCTCATACCTACACAGTGCACGCAGTGAGAGGAAATATAATCTTGTAAATTTATTTTTTATATACAGGGTGATTGATCAGGAGCTGTTCAGTTTAAAAAGATTGCCATTTCATTATATTGATTGGTCTGACTAAAACGTTGAAAAAATAAAAAAGTGCATTTTATAAAAAGCTTTTTTTTTAAAAAAAAACTTTCAGCTAATTTGTTTTTTTGAGAAAAGCCGTTTTTATTTTTAAAAAACTTTAGGAAAAAAATTTTAAACAGTGAAAAAGCCTTTTTATGTAAAAAGCCTTTTTATTTTGTTAAAAGCTAAAAAAAATCTGAGAGAGCTTTTCAAAAAGTTTTTTTTTTATTTTTTTCGAAAAGCTCTTTTTTAAACTCTTAAGTTTTGAAAGCTTAAGAGTTTAAAAGGTTTTTTACAGAACGAATTATTTTACGAGAAAGCTTTTTTCTTTTGAAAATAATTTATTTATGAGAAAATCGTTTTGTGCTATGAAAAATCAATAATTTGTTTAAAAAATATTTTCTTACAACCATTTTAAAGAAATAACCGTTTTGTATTAAAATAATAGTTTGCTTCTTTTATAAGCACAAGATTTTTTAATTTTTAAAAGATAAAGCTTTTTTGATTTTTGAAAAGTTATTTTTTCAAGATTTTTTTAAATTCTTTTATATGAAATAGTATTTTGCGAGAAAGAAAATTTTCAGTGAAAAAAATGTTTACTAGCAATATCAGTTGTGTAAATATACTTTATTCATCTTCAGTGATTAAATTCAAACAGAGTGGGGTGGGTCAAAAAGTTCCTGCCTTTTTAAATAACAAATAGGTTTTTGGATAAATAATTCTTTTATGATTTCATCGTTGAAGTCAGATCTGTATTAGCCGATATATTTCTTCAGGTTTGGAAATAAGCTATAGTCATTCGGGGCTAAATCGTGAATAGGGCGAAAGAGGAAGCATTTCGTAGACTAATTCACTAATTTTTACCAGCTGATCTCATACCCAAGTGATCATTCAAAATTTAAACCACTGAGCCATGTGAGTTGTCTATGGCTTCCACAATCTCTCAAACTTCAATATCCAAGTTTTCTTTATTAAAATAATAGTGATTAAAACAAGTTTGATTACTTCTTTTTTTCTAATTTTTTCTAAAAGTGAGTGGTTGATATTTTATGAATTTTATTTAATTTCAAATGTGCACAAATTGGCAAAAAAAAATATCTACAAACTTGTTTGGACTTGAGGTCATTGGGTCATATTTGACCTGGTGCAAAAATCTTTAATTTTAGTTACGCATAATTAAGTTAAATGATTTCAGAGCTTTGGTATCACTATATCTGCCTCTTTTCATCATACATGCTGATCATTATATTCGAATGAAAACTGGGATTCCCCGGGTAAAAACCAAAGGTATTCGGGTAGAATTTTACCCATTTTGAAATTAAAATTTAATTTTTTCTAAAAGTGAGTGGTTGATATTTTATGATTTTAATTTCAAATGTCAACAATTTCGTTAGGTTTTTTTTTTTAAAAAAATGGCAAAAAAGTCTATTTTCTATTTAGGTGAAATTTTACCCAAATATCGTTAACATCAGTAAATTTGAAGACTTTATGAAGTTAAATAATCTCTTAGGAATCAAACACAGTTTAAATGCTTTGTAGTATATCGAATTTATTTTTTTGTTTTTATAAAACTAGACATTGAAATGATCTTTCACTCAGTGTACTTGTAGTACATATAGATAACAAAGCATTGAGTAAGTTTTCTGGCTTTCCGGATGACTTCTGACAATTGTCTAAATATAAAAAATCTTCTAAAATATTTGGAGTATTTGTTTTAAAAAAGTTTTTTTGATTTTTAATATTTTTTTGAAATTTGTAATATATTAAAATTTATATAATAATATTATATATTAAAACTTATAAAAACACACTTTTAGAATAAACCGGCTATTCGAGGAGAAAAACCAGATTTCTTCGATATTCGATGTGAGTTTTTCAAAAAAACCGGTTATAACCGGTTATTGAAAACCGGCCCGATCACCCTAGTGTACAGCCACAACGAAATTTAGTAAACCACTTTTTTACGCATTGAAATCGATGGTGCTGAGTTCTGATAGTATAGTTTAGCCTTTATTTGAGTGATGTTTTTTTCACAAAAAATAATGCTTAATGAGCACACGAAATCATCTATCCCTAACTTATCAAAATTTTAAACATAGTTAATGCTTTCCATTTTTTCCATACAAAAGAAAACAAATATATTTAAACATTGATTATGCTTAACTATGTTTAAAATTTTGATAAGTTACCTGGCCTTAATGATATTTGTATGCGAAATAGCTTTTTACAAAAAATCTTTTTTGTGAAACGAAAAAAGAAATCCTTTTTTTGCTAATGCGAAAATCGTTTTATAATGAACAAAGGTTTATAAAAGCTTTTTAAGACTTGTCTTTTAAATCAATATATTTTTTTTAATTTTTTTAAAAGCTTTTAAACAAATGTTTTAGTATGTATTTAAATAAACAATTAAGCTTCTTAAATACTTTCTGTAGGATAGATTTTTTTTCCCAAAAAAGCATTTTTAAGTAGTTTTTTTAAAAAAATATGTTTTTGAGAGAAAGCTATTTTGTTGTCTTTTAAAAGCTTTTCTAGAGCTTTTTTTATATATTTTTTAGAGAGAAAGACTTTTTACGAAATGGACATTTTCTTGTGAAAACCTTTCATTTATGAGAAAATCGTTTATTTTTCAAAAAAGTTTTTTTAAGTTTAAAACTTATTTGATTTGCGTTTATTGTAAACAAAGTTTTTTTTTTGAGAACATTTTTTATGGATAAAGCTTTGTAGTAGAAAAAAGTTTCATAGCAAATAAAGCTTTTTTTTAGAAAAATTATAAAAGTTTAGTTAGTAAACAATTTAATGTTAAAAACAATGTTTTTAGGAAAAGGTTTTTTCTGTAAAAAAGCTTATTTGTAGAAACTGAGATTTTTAGTGTAATAACTTTGCTCATATATATCCAGCTCAGAGCTAAACTTGACTTGGTAGTTTGGAGAAATATTCTCACTTCTGTATAAGCTATTTTAAAAATGTTTAGAAATAAGTTTCTAAGAAATTTACACAACTTTTTAAGATTCCCGTGTAAATTTCTATCAAACTTTTATACAGGCGATTCCACAAACACAGCACGAACTCTTCATACACTTATTGTTTTATGTACAATATATTGTATTGTATTAAAGACACCCCCTATAGATGTGTATCCCCACCCGTTAAACGTAACAACAGAATCTACAGCATAAAATATTTACAATTTTATTTTTATATTTCTTTTTTTTACCATTTTCTTCCATTTCTTTAATATTACTTTAATCTTAAATGCTTATTTTTTCTTTATTTTTTTTCCGTTCTGTCTCTGTGTCTTGTAATCTTTATTGAACTTGTGCAGTGTCGCCTGGACTATAAGCAATGTTACATGTCACATCGTCAGAGTCCCACACAACATTCGCTTACGGAATATATTGATGCACATAATGCCTACGTGCAACAATTGCATGCCACAAATGCCATGTTGGAAACGTATAATTGCGAGACTGTGCCACAATTGATGCAGGAACTAGAAGAGATACACAACGATTTATGCAGTATTATTGCCGATTCAATACAACAGGGTGCTGATGTTATATGCAACAAGGTAAGTTTTACATAAATATATCTACATAAATATCTACATGTGTATGTATACCATTTATACATAGCCACATAAACATATTCTCATGTATTAATTCTGCATTTGTATTTGTGTTGAAATAAAATTCCAATAATTGTAGTTTCCTGCCACATGCTACTACTACTACTACTACTATTTTACATTCAACTCCATTCTACCTGTTCCATGTACATATGTATGTATATATGCATTAAGAGGCACAATGCTGATTCCATCTATATAATATGTGGTAGTTGACACTGCATTGCAGTTGTTTTTGCTTTTACCTTGTTGTGGCATGGATGGCTTTTTTAATACATCCCTTCCCTTACTCTGCTATCTGCACAGTATGTTAATACATACAAATGCCTGCTGCAACAATCCGTATGGATTGCTGTTCTTTATCTTCTCACAAACGTAGTAAATACAAGTCTGCAGATACGAACTGGAAGCAATGTTCTTTGATTTATGTTTTTTTCCTACCATTTTAATACATTTCGTTAGAATCTCATTGTTGTATGGCATAGAATGGCACAAAGAGAAAATTGTGTGCCAATGTTGATGGGCTTTGTTTGGGGTAAAAGTATCACATATTGATTTATGACACTTAAATTTAACGAGACTGTCGTCTGTCTGCTTAACTTGCACACTGGGTAGGAAAATATCGATTGAATGTACAAGTGGGCCGAATATTTATTTAAATTTTATCAATAGTTGCCAATCAAACATGAAATTTTGTAGCATATGTTAAGCTTACATGAAATAATGATAGATTATTAGCAGGAAATTGGTCGTTGGAGTTACTTACTTAAGTCAGCTCATTTCAGAGTTATGAGAGTTGTTGATGTTATGCATATAAATTTTATTTTACTGGGTGTTTAACCTTTTAAAAGGTTAGGGTGGGTAATGCTGGTAATAGCAGTTTGATTATAAAAACAGTATTTTTCGAGGATTTTATTTAACTCTTCATAAATACTTAACTTCTATTTATTCTGGAGGAAAACTGGTTCAAATAAAAACAGGGAAAGAGTAAATTAATTTTAAGTTTTTAGTTATAATAAATATATTTATGGGAATTAATCTGACTTTAAATTATTTCCCGCCAGTTAAAAAATGTTGTCAGGAAAACAGGTTTTATAAAAATAGTAAAATTGTCAATACATTTTATTCAATTGCATAAAAATTATACAAATATACATATGTATATTTTTTCAAAATTGGTTTTGCTATCCAAATTGATACATTATATATCAATGGAAAAATAAATGTGTTTCTATATTTTATTTAATTTTACTTTTTTAAAAGCATTTACAGCATTGCTACTACTATTTTTTAAAAAAAGGTAGTATTTCTATTACTATTTTAAAAAGTAGTACTTTTACTACTATTTTAAAAAAGTAGTATTGCTACTACTATTTTTTAAAAAAAATAGTATTTCTACTACTTTTTTAAAAAAGGTAGTATTTCTACTACTTTTTTTTAAAAAAGGTAGTATTTCTACTACTTTTTTTTTAAAAAGGTAGTATTTCTAGTAGAAGTAGAAAAAGTAGTAAACATTTTCTAATACATTTTTTTATAAAATTTAGTATTTCTACAATTTTTTTGTAAAAAGTTAGTATTTATACTACTTTTTTTAAGAAAAGGTAGCATTTCTACAACTATTTTAAAAAAGGTGGTATTTCTACTACTTTTTTTAAAAAAGGTAGTATTTCTGCTACTTTTTTTTAAAAAGGTAGTATTTCTACTACTTTTTTTTAAAAAGGTAGTATTTCTACTACTTTTTTTAAAAAAGGTAGTATTTCTACTACTTTTTATAAAAAAAGGTAGTATTTCTACTACTTTTTTTAAAAAAAGGTAGTATTTCTACTACTTTTTTTTAAAAAGGTAGTATTTCTACTACTTTTTTTTAAAAAAGGTAGTATTTCTACTACTTTTTATAAAAAAAGGTAGTATTTCTATTACTTTTTATAAAAAAAGGTAGTATTTCTACTACTTTTTATAAAAAAAAGTTAGTATTTCCACTACTTTTTTTAAAAAAAGTTAGTATTTCTACTACTTTTTATCAAAAAAGGTAGTATTTCTACTACTTTTTATAAAAAAGGTAGTATTTCTACTACTTTTTTTTAAAAATGTAGTTTTTCTACTACTTTTTATAAAAAAAGGTAGTATTTCTACTACTTTTTATAAAAAAAGGTAGTATTTCTACTACTTTTTATAAAAAAGGTAGTATTTCAACTACTTTTATAAAAAAAGGTAGTATTTCTACTACTTTTTATAAAAAAGGTAGTATTTCTACTACTTTTTTTAAGAAAGGTAGTATTTCTACTACTTTTTTTAAAAAGGGTAGTATTTCTACTACTTTTTTTTAAAAAGGTAGTATTTCTACTACTTTTTATAAAAAAAGGTAGTATTTCTACTACTTTTTTTAAAAAAAGGTAGTATTTCTACTACTTTTTTAAAAAAGTAGTATTTCTACAACTATTTTAAAAAAGTAGTATTTCTAATACTATTTTGAAAAAAGGTAGTATTTCTACTACTTTTTTCAAAAAAAGTAGTATTTCTACTACTTTTTTTTAAAAAGGTAGTATTTCTACTACTTTTTATAAAAAAGGTAGTATTTCTACTACTTTTTATAAAAAAAGGTAGTATTTCTACTCTTTTTTTCAAAAAGTAGAATGTCTACTGCTATTTTAAAAAGTAGTATTTCTACTACTATTTTAAAAAAGGTAGTATTTTTACTACATTTTATTTAAGAAATGTAGTACATATTTCTACTACTATTTTAAAAAGTAGTATGTATACTGCTTTTTTTAAAAGTAGTATTTCTACTACTATTTTAAAAAAGGTAGTATTTTTACTACTTTTTATTTAAGAAAAGTAGTATTTCTACTGCTATTTTAAAAAGTAGTATGTCTACTGCTATTTTAAAAAGTAGTATTTCTAAAACTATTTTGAAAAAAGTAGTATTTCTACTACTTTTTTTAAAAAAAATTTCTATTTGTGTTTTTATTTATTTTTATACCCACCATCAAAAATGATGGTTGTATATTTATTTTGTCATTCGGTTTGTAACACAACATTGGTACAAATATATTTTGTGTCCTCATAAGATTCAAAGACAATCTATCTAGATATGTCCGTCCGACTGCCTCTCCGTTGAAAACACAAGAGAACCCAAACTAAAGAAGTTAGTTAGCTGATATTTTACACAAGGACTCTCTGTTGACAAGGTTTATTTGGTATTGAGAATGGGCAGTTCATGATTTCACCTATACCCCATGTTGATTATGCGCAAAAATTTTACACAAATAATTTTCAAGTACTCTGAAATTATACTGTAAAGCATTGCTAGGCGTTCATATTGTTCAAATTACGAAGATTTTCGTCAATTTACACGTACACAACCCGAATCACAGCAAGAGCGTAAAAATACAAATATTTCATTCAGTTGCTTGATGTTGTTGTGGAGATTTTGTATTATACCCCCATAATGACTCTATTCTACCAATGCTGTAAAGTATAATGATAATCGGTCATCATTTGTCCCTAGTTCCCTTATATGGGGAAACTGCAATGCAATTTGATATATTTATGTAAGTAAACTTTATTACAACATTAATTACTTGTCAAATTTATGTATGACCTAGACTCCTATGCATATTGATGTTGTCTATACAATATTCGGCACAACCGAATATAAAACTCTTACTTATTCTTTGTTTTTGGGATTTGAAAGCCCCTAAAAGAATTCCAATAAATTTTGAAATTTAAACAGATTGTTATATTTTAGAAACTTAAATTTTGGTATAATTTGTATGCAATTGAATAAAATACTATTACAAATTTAAATTTTACTATTTTTATAAAATCTTCTGTTCTCTTGTATACGGTCGTGATGGAGCTGGCAGGTAAATTTTAAAAGGCCGATTAATTAAAGAGTGAGCCAGAAAAATCTTATATTTGTATTATGTTAAATAAAACTTAAACCGTTCAGTACCAAAATTCTCAAACACATCAGCATAAACTATCGACGTTCAATTTAAGGTTGCATAAAATGTTGATTATTTGTTGAAAACCTTATTTAAATGACGAACCTTTTATTAAGTGTGATGCCCTTAGAAACTGTAAACCATGGAATTGAATATTTTTACCTTTTTTTGTTGAAATACTCTATATGTACCAGTGTGAGAAGTAAGTGGGAGTGTGGCTGCTTTTGTAACACACTACAGGAGTTTGATAACTTGTTATTTTCTGTATAATTTTCAGACAACATCCTTTTGTTGGGTCTGAATTGTTTGTGGGCAGATGTAGATTTCTGTTGAGTACGTGAATGTGTGTAGGAGGCTGTGTGTTTGTTTGTAGATTTATGTAAATGTAAACATTTGTGTTGTTACTGTTACTTACACACTTGATCCTTTTCTTATTTTTATTTATTCTGTTTTTTTTTTTTATTTTTCCATATGAGGAAAATCAAAAATTTTGAAGAATTTGATTAAAAATTAGTTTGATAGCAAATTCGTTTACTTATAATACAAATGTTAGTATAATTTAAAGAGTCCTAGCTGCTGGACATGGAGCGCTCCATAGTTAATTATTTTATATTTCTGCACAAAAATATAAGTTCTTATTTTTCAAATTTTTAAATCATATTTTTATTATTTTTAAGCATATTTTAGGCGCACATTTTCCAAAAACTAATACATGCAAATCCTCCCCCTAATCATAACTTTAAGGGCTGAATGATTAGTGACCTAAGATTTCAGCTTCAACGATTCTCCAAAATTTTTGATTTTTCTCATATAAATATTCCTTTAGTGGCTGTTATATGGCTGCTGTTTATGTTAATATTTCTTGCGTTGTTTTTCTTTCCACATCATGACTTGGGGGTATTTTTTACCCAACAGTATTTTCTTGGTACGCGTCAATGCTAATTGTTAGCTTGTTAAAATAATAATGATATCCATAACAACAGCATCAAGATTTTTTCTTTGTTATATGTTAGTTTGCCTTAAAGATTTTATAGATTTCCCTTTTACAAAATCCATACATTATTGAATGAATGGAGGATTTATTATTCGAATCTGCCTCTCTCGTCGTTTGGTTAATTTTATAATGTAAAAAGTGTGGTGGGGTGTGTATTTCGAGTGTTTGTGGCTTTTGTACATTGGTAATCTGTCACACATGCAACTTAAATATCTACCACCCACATGACACACATGCACAATTGTGCATTTTTCGTTTCGAAAGTTTGCCGCATGTGCAAGTGCATATCGCTTGTTGCTTAACTACAGCTAATGGCTATAAGCGAGCATTGTAGACTGTGTTTACCACTTAAAATTATTAAAATTAACAAGGAATTTTATTGCGAAAGGTTAATTGACACTCTTTGATCTCTTATTCGCTAGCATAATCACTAGTCATACTGTTATTATATTTTACAGTCAAATGCGTCAGCTTAAAGCTTTAAGATGAAACCTTAAGCTGGCGAAAGGAAATGTAGATGTAACCAATTGATTCCTTGTAACTAAATAGTTATAGTAACTTTGCTTTAAATTGTTTTTGTTGTTAATAATATTCCACTGAGGTTTTTAGTGAATGTTTATCAATAAAAAGCCATTAATTAAATGCAGACTCTCTTGTGTATGTGGTTGCAAAATTACACAAGTAATACGACACTTTGTAACACACGCTTCACACAAGTTTACCATAAACATTTGCATTTACAATTTACACGTTTGAAATAAGATATTGTCAGGGTTTTAAAGGAATTCACTTATGGGAAAATGTTGGTATGCTTTTTATTTAATAAAAAAGGAAAGTTTTGCATTTAAAAAAACTAATTTTTAGATACTGCAAGATTTCATATAAATATAACTAAACTCAAATCTGTCAGAAATAATTTTTTGAATTATCTGTGTTGAATACCAAATATGTGTTAAAAATGTACATACATTTAAAAAAAATACTTCTTAAAAAAGATACCTTATTATAGCAAAAATTAAACCAAAAAAGGTAAAAAATTTAAAAAGTAGATTTTTATAAAAATTAGCTCTTTTTTAAAAAGGTACTTTTATTTAAACGGTACTTTTTTTATAAAGGTACTTTTTTTAAAAGGTACTTTTATTTAAAAAGGTACTTTTATTTAAAAAGGTACTTTTATTTAAAAGGTACTTTTTTTAAAATGGTACGTTTTTTAAAAAGGTACGTTTTTTAAAAAGGTACATTTATTTAAAAGGTACTTTTTTTAAAAAGGTACTTTTATTTAAAAGGTACTTTTTTTAAAAAGGTACTTTTATTTAAAAGGTACTTTTATTTAAAAGGTACTTTTATTTAAAAGGTACTTTTATTTAAAAGGTACTTTTATTTAAAAGGTACTTTTATTTAAAAGGTACTTTTATTTAAAAGGTACTTTTATTTAAAAGGTACTTTTATTTAAAAGGTACTTTTATTTAAAAGGTACTTTTATTTAAAAGGTACTTTTATTTAAAAGGTACTTTTATTTAAAAGGTACTTTAATTTAAAAGGTACTTATTTTAAAAAGGTACTTTTTTTAAAAAGGTACTTTTTTTAAAAAGGTACTTATTTTAAGAAGGTACTTTTTTTAAAAATGTACTTTTTTTTAAAAAGGTAGTTTTTTTTAAAAAGGTACTTTTTTTTAAAAAGGTACTTTTTTTTAAAAAGGTACTTTTTTTTAAAAAGGTACTTTTTTTTAAAAAGGTACTTTTTTGAAAAAGGTACTTTTTTTAAAAAGGTACTTTTATTTAAAAGGTACTTTTATTTAAAAGGTACTTTTATTTAAAAGGTTCTTTTATTTAAAAGGTTCTTTTATTTAAAAGGTACTTTTTTTAAAAAGGTACTTTTTTTAAAAAGGTACTTTTTTTAAAAAGGTACTTTTTTTAAAAATGTACTTTTTTTAAAAAGGTACTTTTTTTAAAAAGGTACTATTTTTAAAAAGGTACTTTTTTTAAAAAGGTACTTTTTTTAAAAAGGTACTTTTAACGCATGTTGAGAAAAATAAAACAAAATCAAACGAACGATCAGTCTTTAAGTCAAATAACCATCTATCTCTAAAGAATGAGCCCCTTGTGGACCAGAGGTAAAAACACATTCCAGTTAATTGAATTGATTTAAAATCCTTTTCAATGGTGGATTTCATGCATGTGAAAAACATAAGGTAGGCATGCCTAGAATATATATAACATTTGACAACAAAAAAATTCATGGAATATTTTTTTTAAAAATATTACCAAAAATGCTTTTTATTGAGTTTTTGTAAAATATTGAAATTTTTCAAATTGAAATTAAATTTTTATTTATGAATATTTGTTAAAGAAATTTTACAGATATATAGATTTCACTATTGAAAATGGAAATATAAAAACAAATTTTGAAAAAAAAAAATTTGAAAAATCCCAATGATGGGAGTTTTTAGTTTTTTGGCTATAATATCCATACCAGGGGCGGGGTTATCGGAAACCTTTACAAAATAATTTAGAACATATTGTGTCATCTAAAATATGTTACTATATTTTCATATCGACTATGCGATTTAAGAATTTTTTCCCTAAATTTGAATTTAACATAAAAATAGGCGTTTTTAGGAGATCTGGTCTCCTTGGAATCAAGAATTTTCAAATTTATTTTCATTTAAAATATTAAGTGTAAAGTTAACTTTACAAAAAGTATAAATTCCTAATACATCTTCTTAAATTTTTTTTAGATAACTTAAAGAGAAAAAAAAGTACTTTTTTCCCAAAAATTGGCGAAAAATCGCCTTTTTAAATTTTAAAATTCAAATGGATTGGAAACAGTCCCGATTTTCAAACAATTCTTTTTTGGTTTAACATATGGGGGATTTCATGTCAAGTGAACAAATTTTTAAAATCAATGTCTTCCGTGGATGAGAAAAAACACATGGTTGGCCAAAATGTCAAATTTTGACCCCCTATAACTCAGAGAGTTCTTGACCGATCTTGAATTGTATCTGAATTACTATCTAATAGGAATAACCTTGGTGCAAATTTCATCCCGATCGAAAGACATCGATTTTAAAAATTGGCTCACTTGACATGAAATCCCCCATATACATTCGTTCTTAGTCCAATAAAAGAAAAATTGAAAATTAGGAAATATTTGGATCCGCTGTTATCAAAAAACTGAAGTAGGGTGAAATAGGATCGTTTTAAAAATTGAACATAACCGAGGTGATCTACTTTGGGAACCCCTGGCAGCACCCCTGGTGGGCCCATGCGTTCAAAATTCAAAACTTAAACGCGACAACACTTCTTCATTTAAATCAGACTAAGGGTTTTGAAGTTACAGATTTATTTCACTCTTTTTTTCTATAACACAATGCGCCGCTCGTTTCGTAACAAAGTGTTGTTGTAAATTATATTCATGTAAATAATGAATATTTTTAATGGTAGAATCATTTTTATAATGAAATGCCTTTCAATACCTCTTTTTTTAAAGTGGTACTTTTTTTCAAAATTGTACTTTTTTTAAAAAACGTAATTTTTTAACAAGGTCCTTTTTTATAAAGATATTTCCTTAAAAAGAAGCATTTTCATAAAATGGTACTTTTTAAAAAAGGTACTTTTACATATTTTTAAATTTCCAAATAAAATAATAATCTGGTTAATACTTACAGTATATTTATGTGTAATCGTAAGTTGTTTTTACAATTTATTTATTTAATTAAATTATTTAAAGTACATACAAAAGTTGGCTTCTGGGATTTCTCATGTTGTGTTGAAAAAATTTAATAAATTAATGCAATTTTATAGACAAATATTTGCAATGTTGGCATATTTTACTGTTATTTAAGGGTCCTTTATGTATTACACGTGTATTTCACTAATATCATTAGCTAAGAATGTTTAAAACTTCTTATATATAAATAGGCCACACGTTTTTTTGTGGTACACTTTTAAGTATGTTATTGTCCACAATATTGATGAAACATATACATACATATATTTAAAGGTTATTTTCTCTAGTTTTGCAGAACATATTTTTTTTAAAATTCTTTCCATAAAAGTAGTAAAAAGCGTTTAAAAGTGGTCGAATTTCGGCCACCGGGCGATCCTAGTTTTAATAAATAAATGTATATTGTTACGAATTTGTATTAGCGATTTAAATTTAACTGAAATGGTGTTTATAAACATGTCCATCAGTAGCAGCTTCTACTTATCAACAATATTGATAGCACGCAGTTATTAGCATTGTTTAATTCGAATATTCTGGAACTATCATGAAGCTACTCGAAGGAAGATGACGCTGTGTATAGATAGTGGCTGAGGTTGAGGTAGAAAGTGTAATTTAATTGTGTGTATTTCTGTACATTATAAACGTGTATTTGTATGAAAACACTGAGTTACTATTTAAACTGTTGTTCGGTAAACTTGAATAAATAAAGAGTTTTTACAATTTTAAACTGTTAAACTGCTTTTATTTGCAATCAAAAGTATCCGGTTTATTTAAAAGAAATAAACCACCGTTTTTAAAAGGTAAAAATGTAACAATATCTGTCAGTGCTTAGTTACTTATGGAATAAAAATATTTGGTAATTTCTACCCGTACCTTTTAGGTAAATTTATCTGTCGCGTTTTTTACACATAATATATGAATTAGTTGTAATTACGGAAGGCTTAAAAAGTTTTGTTTTAAATAAATATTTGTATATTTATTTTAAAAATTCACATTTACCAAATAATGTAAATGTACCGTAAGGTACTCTTATGCTATTAATATCATAACGAAACCCATTAGTTGTTTGTGTTTTTAATAAAATTATCACTACTAAATACTAACAGTCCATAAACCATACAGAGTTCTTTTCTTTAATACCCCACAAAGCCAGCTGTGTCTAACAGCTATTTTGTCATTGTACCCATATTTATTCATATACTACAAACAGAAATTTCCATTATTAATTGAAGCAATGTTACTCCTTTCTCTCTGCTATTTTATTTTTTTGTATTTCGTTTCAGGCTTCGGACCAGGCAAAACGTTACAATAGCCTGACAACGCAATGTACAACGATTTCGCCTGTACAGGATTTAACAAACTTTGTGCGTATTCTCCCACCAATTACAGCACAACTACAAAAGCCACCCAAAAGGCCATTTGCTACACCTCAGCCGGCGGCAGGTGAACAGGATGATAATGGTGAATATAATGTGAGTATTTAAGAGGAGAAAATCTGTGCGAAATATAGTAAAATAATGATACAGTTGCAAGGGTTGTATGTAGGTAATCTGTGTTGGTATTGTAGGTGTAATTACAGTGGTGTGCTGAGAAATAGTTAAGAATTTTTAAAAATTAAGAATATCAATTATAACTATAATATTCTTCACCTAGTATCTACACATTCCCTGTTGTATTTCAGATTTTTTTTAAATTGAGGAGCCGCAGAACAAAAGGTACTTTTTTTAAAATTTAAAAATGTTGGGAAATTGATCTTTTCTAGAAGACTTCAATCCAAATATTATAAAATTACCAAAAAATCAATTGGTAAAGAATTCGAAAAAGTAACTTTTGTTCTGCGGCTCCTCAATTGTTGGAAAAGAAGATTTGTATAAAGAAAAACCCGGTGGATAGTAAGTTTAAGCTATCGTTTTTAGAATCCAGCCGAATATGTGTTTGGTTTTTGATTACACAGGACAACAAAATCGAACAAATTTTAGGGGCTTTTTAAACCAATGTGTATTGGTTTAAAATTGTATGGTTTTGTTTTTGTTAAAATAACAAAACAAGCACAAACCATGTACATAAAATTTTGTGAAAATGAGCGAAATCATTTAATCTATATATATATAAAAATGTATGTAATGGCATCACGTGAAAACGCCTGGAGCGATTTGGCTGATTTTTTTTTATTCGATTCGAAATTTTCAGGAGATGGTTTGTAAAAAAAAAAATTCAAAAATTCCGGGTAAAACTCGGAAAATTAATTTTTTTGAGTCCAGTCAATTGTAATAAAAAAAGCTCCCTAAAGTATGCAGTACAAATTTAGATATTTTATTTGCAAATAAATAAGAACATTAGTAAATGCTACCGTGCGAAGCCATGGTCAACTAGTTTTAAATAAATTCGAAAAGAATCCATCGATTTTTATGATCGATATCTAATTTTGTTTCTATTACATGTCGCTTTGCCATAATTCAATAAATCTGAGCAATTTCTGCCGTTTTCGATTTTTCCTGATTTTTTTAAAACAAAAAAAAAATTTATTTTCACATAAAAAATATATTTTTTGCTTCAATTTGTTATTATAACTCCGAAACTACTGAGCCGATTGAAACGCAATATTTATGTAAAAAATTGTATATAGCATGGGGAAAATGTTTTCAAAATTCAATCAATCGAAAGAAGAACATTAATTACTCAATTTTATGTATATCTAACAAAAAACTAAAATTTTGTGAAAATGAGCGAATTCACTAAATTGTGAATCAATTCGAAAAGAAATCAATGGATTTTAATTATCGATATCTCATTTTGTTGCTATTATATGTGGCTTTGCGATAAAGCAACAAATGTGAACAATGTTTGCCGTTTTCGAATTTGCATGATTTTTTAAAACAAAAAATATTGCTATTTTCATCTAAAAAATATATTTTTTGCTCCAGTTTGTTATTATAATACCAAAACTACTGAGCCGATTAAAATTAAAACGGAATAAAGTTTACGTAAATTTAAATGTTTATTTTAATAACATCAGACTAACCATTTTTGAGTTATCAGTAGTTATGTGGAGATACGTTTAAAAAAATTCACAATTTCACTTAAAATTTTTTTTTAAAAAAACTCTGCGTAAAATTTAAAATTTGGACCATATTTGTTCTTAGGGTGCATCAAATCTATATAGTGGTTAATCAAGCCTTTTTTTTGCTGTTGACCTGTGTTATATATTAAGATATTGAAAACTGCGTGCTATAACTTTAAACATTGCTGTAAAATAAACTGTTAATGCGTGACCGGTTTATGTATATTGTTTTCGTTATTGCTGTTGCTGCTTTTGTATTGTTTCCCATTAATATTTTTCGTTTATTTTTTCCCTCTCCCCGTTTCGCTTGGAAAACAGGAAATGACACCAATTTTACGCAACGAGTTGGTATTTGATCGTCATTCCTCCGTATCATTACGTTTGGCATTGGAATCATTGAAACGGGAAGCTTTGGATTTGGAAATGCAAATACGACAACTGCAGGTAATTACTAACCAAGAACAGCTAAAAGCAACCAACAGCTGTATTGTGGGTGGTTGGTTGGTTGGTGGTATTAAGTTTGCAGTGATTTAACAAAATTTTAATCTTTTTGCAGGATGCCATTGACGTTTTAAATCGCAATCAAATACGCGGCATCGAGGGACAACTGTATAATAAAGTCAACGAAACACAAGAGGATCTTCTAATGAATAAATTTGATTTACGCGCCAAACAACTTCACCTGGCAGCGATACGTGCACAGGTAAGTTTTAGTAAATAACTGAATGTTTTTTTATTATTATTATTGTTATTTTTATAAGTAAGTGTATTACTACCCTTGGTTTTATTATTTTCATTTCATTTATTTAGCTACCTTTTATTCTTGTCTACTTAGTAGTTTATTTTATTTCACCAGAATTATTGTTCCTTGTCTTGTAATGATAATGGCCTGGAGCAGAGCACAGCGTTTAACAAGCTTTACTTTTATTATATTCTACAGGATATTTTGTTAAAGAACAATGAAGGAAATAATATCTTGGATTTATTTTATTTCTTAGCAACTTGTTTAATAGTGTCCCCCTTTTCAATGGCGAGATAGTTTTTATGATTTACAATTTGGAGCTTAAGTGTTTTAGTTGTTGTTTTACATGGTTAGAAATAACACCTAATGATTCATTTTAAGGAAAGTTATGGTAAAAAGTTTGTTGATTTATAAATGATTTAAAATATATGAAAAGCAGGTTAAACAGGTGACCATGCCCTTATAATTTTTTCCAATATTGGATAACGATGCCAAATGTCTCAGAATATTGTTGTTGTTTGAATCGTAACATCATTGAAGCAATTGTCACTTGCAAGATGTCAACATAAAACCGTAATTTTCAGAATAACTGCATAGTTTTCATTATTTAGAACTAATTTTTCATGACTACGAATGAAGTGAGTGTGAAAATTAAACCTCCGACCACATGCCCGAAATAATATTTAAACACCAATAAAATTATCTAATTAATAAAGCCAATTGGATGGATATCAAAAAGGTTTTTTGTCTGTTTTATTTCAAATTAAAGTTCTTCAGCTCTACAAAAAACACCCTTTGTATTCACATCACTTTTTATAGTGCCAATGAAAAAGTTAGCATACTTTAAGGTGTTACTAGTAAAGAAAATTTCTCTTAAAAGTGTCAAAAATTAATAACTCTGTAACTCAAGTGTTGTTTTGTTTCAACTTCCTTACGGCAATCGTGTTGTAAGTTAAACAAATTGTACTTCGTAAACAGTTAAAGTTGCTGAAGTTTTATGTTGCTGTTGTTTTTACTCTTTTTCTTGTATTAACTAGCAACAGTTTCTCTGTTTTTTTTCCAATGAGTTTCAATATAAGCAAGCATTGTGTTTGCTGTCAGCGCAGTTGGTGTTACACCAGTTATTTGAAGTAAATTTTACTACCCCAAAAGGGTTTTCAATGGTCTTTATCTCTCAGCATAGTTTTTATAATTATTCACATAAATTTCTGTAAAGGCGGTAAAAGGAAACTATATGGTTGTTTATTTTTACGCTGTAAAAAAAAAATACAAGAAATTATGAAAAACAAACTAAATAAATAAAACTTTTCCAAGAATCTATGGAAATGAGTTGGAATTAGTTTAAGTTTTATTTAAGTCGCCAACAGTTGCACTAGATATAACTACATTTACATGTATTTTTTTTATTTATTTTTATATCTAGTTTCAGTTTAAATCTTCTTAGATTATATAGGATTATTTATAAAGATTCTTACTAAAGATGAAATATTAATGGGAAAAGCGTTAGCAAGCAAAATATAATTAAATTGTTCTTAATAATGTCGCGCAATATAGTTTAGAAATTAAGTGAGTGTGTCATTTTGTGTTTTTTTTAAGATAAGCTAAAGTAATTTAAATAAATTCAAGAATTGTTTATTAAGTCTTTAAATGAAAGAACTATTTAACATGTTTGACAGCATGTTGCAATAGTTTAACTTTTATTACAAGACATGATCTGTATAGAAACAGTTTTTGTAGAAGGCAAATGACACAAACAAACAAAATTTCAACATTTTGCTCAATAAGAAAACGCAAAAAAATACTACTTTTTCTACAAAGTGGAAATACTATTTTTTTATAAAGTAGTATTTCTAATACTTTTTATAAAAGTAGAATTTCTATTACTTTCTTTAATCAAGTATTTCTACTACTTTTTAAAAAAATTTCTACTATTTTAGAAACAGATGTAAAAATAATACTACTTTAAGAAGTAGTAAAAATGCTATTTTTTTAAAAGTAGTAAAAATATGTACTACTTTTTTAAAAAGTAGTAAGAATGCTATTTTTTAAAAGTAGTAAAAATACTAAAAGTACTACTTTTTTAAAATGTAGTAAAAATACTACTTTTTAAAAAGTAGTAAAAATACTACTTTTTTAAAAAGTAGTAAATATACTACAATTTTAAAAAGTAGTAAAAATGCTATTTTTTTAAAAGTAGTGAAAATACTACTTTTTTAAAAAAGTAGTAGAAATGCAATTTTTTTAAAAGTAGTAAAAATAAAAATACTACTTTTTTAAAAAGTAGTAGAAATACTACTTTTTCTAAATATGTAGTAGTAGAAATACTACTTTTTTTAAAAAAAAGTAGTAGAAATACATCTTTTTTTAAAATACTAATACTTAAAAATGGCTTTCTATTACTATTTTTTTTTAAAAAAGTAGTATTGCTACTACTTTCTAGAAAAAGTTTTTTTTTAAAGTAGTAAAAATCCTCCTTTTTTTAAGAAAATACTACTTTTCTAAAAAGTAGTTGTAGAAAAAGTAGTAAAAATACTACTTTTTCTAAATAGTAAATAGTTTTTAAAAAAAAATAGTATTTTTTTAAAGTAGTAAAAATACTACTTTTTTAAAAAATAATAATTTTTCTGTATAGTAGTAGAGTAGAAAAAATAGTACTTTTTGATAAAAGTAGTAAACATACTATTTTTTCTAAATACTTATTAGTAGAAATACTACTTTTTTAAAAAAGGTAAGAGAAATAATACATTTTAAAAATAGTACTATTCCTACTACTTTTTAAAAAAGTAGTATTTTTTTTAAAGAAGTAAAAATAGTACTTTTTCTTAATAGTAGTAGAAATACTACTTTTTAGAAAAAGTATTAGTTTTACTACTTTTCTACTACATATTACTTTTTCTAATACTTTTTTAGAAATGTCCATTTAAAAAATGTCTACTACTTTTTAAATATTAATTTACAAAAAATTTACCAAAATAATCCAAATTGACGTTGCCGGTTACTTTTAACTGTTTCGAATTTGTAGCCAACCTTGTTGTTATCGAATAGAGTGCTGTTACGTATACGTATTAAATAATTATATACCTGATGCTCATACGCCTTAGGAGCTAATTGTAAATCGTAGCGGATCGCAACAAGGTTGTTAAAAGATTGTATGCGAACCTTGTAATTTTTTTAAAAAAATATAATAAAAAAAGAGGTTCTAAACTTTCTGAACAATTTGCAAGTAAAAATCCTGTTTGAATACTTACTGACCTACATATTTTATAATGTTATGAAGATTTTATATACCTTAATTTTTTCCAAAAATTTTTGTGAAAAATATTTGCCCAATTCACAATTGGTGTCGTAGCGTTGTATCGTTGTATGTCGTAATTTTTTTTATTAATGTTTTGTTTTTGTTTCGAAAAATTAGTTTGAAAAATATTTACGATATACAATGCTACAACACTACGACATCAATTGTGAATTGGGCAATTTTAAAAAGAAAAATTTGGTTTTCGATTTTTGAATACTTTTATCCAGTACCTAGGTATATTCAACGTTTAAAATGATAAAATGTAACCTAGATAATATAGAAAACAAGTTACATATAAATTAGCGTACAAATGAAATAAAACCGTTTTATCCTTAAAATACCTAAGGAGTTTATAATACATATTACCATTAAAGTTATAAAATATAACTATATTAAAAACTCTTATAAAGTTAATATTTTAACCTCTGTTTCCGTATAAGTCTTTACAAAAACGTGTTTACCAAGTTCACAAACCCTGTTAGTGAAAAAAGTTTAGGCTTCTTATGACTTCTAAAAAACGTTATTTATTATGCTATTAACATTACCAAAAGCTTATAATGAACAATATTTCTTACAAGCTTTCAAATAAAGCTATGTAGAATAAAGCTTTAAAATGTAAAGCTATTTTGTTAAATTATTTATAAATCAAGTTAGCAACAGGTTTCTGGTTTCGACAAACTTTCACTTGACTTTGTACAATGCTAAACATACAGCTGTTTAGACAAGTTTCAACTAAATACCTAGTGACCTACAGCAGTTACCAAAAAAATAAAGCTTAAACAGCTGTCATGGTGACAGTTGCCAAAGAGCATGTGCCCTTTATTTGTTAAGAAAAAAATGTAAACTGTCAAAATTTTTACAGCAACATTTTGGGAGTCTGTAATGAACAATGAATATGATTTTTTTTTAGTTTAGTGGCGAGTGAGCAAACGAAAGGTCATAGATATTATAGTAATAAACAACATATTTAAGAAAAGTGTTTATAATTAAAAATAAAATAGTAACACACTTTAAAATATACTAGAAATCGAGTAGATTTTTATAAAAACCAAATAGTTATAAATGTTTTGTGTTAAAAAAATTGTGGGAGAATTAAGAATGGAATCTTAAGCCAGTACGGTTTTAAGAACAAACTGAGTTTTTCTGTCCAAGGACTTTTTGTAAAGTGGAAGTGAAAGTTTAAGTGAAGCTGGCCATGTTTTGTATATAAATAATTGTCAACAATTAAGCAAGAAATTTGTAGATATTTTTTAAAACGCCTTAATAAACCAACAAAAAACGCACAATATTTAGAAAAAATATTACCAATTTGTTAATTTATTGACAGAAATATTGTAAAATTATTGTTTTTTTTTATAGAAAAATACAAAAAGCAATAAAAAAATTCATTGTTATCCTTACAAGTTGCCTTAAGGTGGGTTTTGTTTTACATTAGGCAAAAGCTAAAGAGACAAACAAAAAAGAAAATACACACAAACTCTCTCTCTCTCTAAACAAAGTGAGTAATAAACAATAACAAAAGAAACTCACCTCCAATAATTAACAAGAAATGCTGTAAACATAACAGTAAATGGCCAAGCAAAAGAGAGCGAGAGAAAGTGTAATAATTTTCAATTACCAAGTG
This sequence comes from Calliphora vicina, assembly GCF_958450345.1. Taxonomy (NCBI): domain Eukaryota; kingdom Metazoa; phylum Arthropoda; class Insecta; order Diptera; family Calliphoridae; genus Calliphora; species Calliphora vicina. The sequence continues at coordinate 109,719,778 of NC_088784.1, forward strand.
TGAGAGTGTGAAGAAAAACAAACAAAAAGACGAGATTTGTGTCTGTGTATGCGTGTGTGTCTGTGTTTTTAAACAGTGAATAAAAGTCGTATAAATGAATTGAAACGAATCAGTCACGTGCTGATTTTACATCGACAACAACTTAACGCGCGTTTTAAGTCGCCAGGAAATATAAAAGTAAAAAAATAAAAATAAAAAAAAAATTCACTCACACAACAACAATAATAATAAAACTGCCGTGTCTACATTTATTCCATACAACAATACAAATTGTTGTTTATTTGTACGAGTACATTTCGTTATTGTTGTTGTTGCTGCAACTGCTACTGAGTGTGTGTGTTTGAATGTGCGTTGGATTTCGGGAATTTGTGAATGAATGAATTTCTTGTTATTCATTGTGAGCGAATGTGTGCGTTAAAAACAACAGGAAACGGAAACCTAGACTACCCTCTAACAAAACGTAAAATTCTTTAACACAGAAATAATACGAAACAAAAATATAAAATAAATTGTCTTAGGTCTTGTAGATAACAAAAATTCTATAAATATAATAAAATAAATGAATTTAATATTTAACTTAAAATAAATTAAAAAGAAAACGAAAAAAATAAAAATTTTTCTTAAACAAAACGCACAATTCCACCACCAGCCTTTTTTTTTGTAAACAACCAACATCTACAAATTAAAAACTAAAATACAACGTGTTAAATAGTTTATAAAATTAATCAAACAAATATTGTTATTAAAGCAAACAAATTTAAGCCTTTAAAATCTTAAACAAATTGTTATTATTGTATTTAACTTACAAAATATTAAACCAAATAATTAATAAATAATAAATAAATAAATACATATTAGGAATTTCTTATAAGCCTCCAACCAAGTATTATAAATACATAATTTTTTTTTTAAATATTCAAATCAATTTACCTTGTTAATCTTCTTCTACTACTACTACTTCTACAACTACTACCAACCAACCACTACCAACCAACGTAAATATTCAATCAAATAAAATCGTATTGTTTTTGAGAGTGAATTGATTTCATTTATAATAAATCAATTTCCTGTTTTGGCGTAAGTAAATTTCCAGCAACTAATCTGCAAAAAATAATCCAAATAAAAGTAACTAACAATAAAAAATAAAGCACTCCATCAATTTCAAACTAACTAACAAATCAATCCTTCTTCTTGTAATAGTTGTTTTTTTTTTGCTCTATCTTCTATCATACTTTCTTTTTTTCCTCTATTTTTTGTAATTTGTAATAAAAAGTAAATAAAACACACGGCTATGAAAACATTACATACAATGTAGCTTAATCTTTCTATTGCTACCAACATCTACTTTTTCTTCTACTATTACTAAATCTTTTTACACCTTTTGAGTTTTTCTTTTTTAGTGTTTTCCATCAATTTGTTTTGTTCTTAAATTTAGTTTTACTTCTTTTGTTTAATTTATTAATAAGTTGTGTTTTTTTTGTAATTTATATAGTTTAGCAAACATAGAATAACTACAATGCGAGATATTAGTTAAATTTGTATTTAAATCATTAGAATGTTTGATTAACACTGTTAAATAAAATGAAACAATTTTAAGAAAAGCACTTTGCATATTACATTTTTCTCTTTGCAAGAATGTATTACTAGCTTAGATTACAAAAGCCATTTTTTTTTTAAATTTTGTCAAATCTTTTTAAAATCATATTTTTTTTTTCTTATTTCCTAAGGTTAAAATAATTGCTTTTGGATAACTTCCTATAGGAAGCAGCACTTTTTTTTAATATTAAATTAACTTAGAACATTTTGTTATATGAAGCATTAATAGCAAAGTGTATATACATATAACTTTGTCATTCCGTTTGTAATTGCCACATTTTTCATTTTCGACCCCGTATTCTGGATAGTTTTAAAGAGTGAGCTAGATACTTGTATTAAGTTAAATAAAACTTAGACCCTTCAATACACAAAACTTTCAAAAATGCCTTTCCTATGTTCTTTAATTCTTTTTGGGTGGGCTTGCCTTTCGTGGTACAAAATTGACATTATTGTTTGAATACCACTCATGAGCCTTTTTTCCATAGTGGCATGATTTCCATAAAAAGGAAAGAAAAAGCTATTTTTGTAGACACTCTGTAATATATATCGGCCCTTTGCGCGAAATTATCGTATGTGACAAAAGCAAATTTTACAGGAGAGCGTTATCTATATATATAAAAATGAAATGGTCCATGAATGTAATGGCATCACGTGAGAATGGCTGGAGCGATTTGGTTGATTTTTTTTTTATTCGATTCGAAATTTTCAGGAGATGGTTTGTAAAGAAAAAAAAATTAATAAATTCCGGGTAAATTCTTTTTCTTGTGAGTCCAGTCACTGTAATAAAAAAGCTCCCTAAAGTATGCAGTACAAATTCAGATATTTTATTTGCAAATAAATAAGAACAGGCAGGTGTATGTGGGTTGGACAAACTTGATGAAATAACAGTAGCAAATGCTACCGGGCAAAGCCGGGGCGGTCAACTAGTTATTAATAAATTTCTTTGCTTTGGCTCGTATCATCATTACCAAATTTTAAATGCGATACAATAACCGATTTAGTAAATTAAATTTCACATACGACAACATTGTCTTAGTAATATTTCCATAAATATACCGAATATCGGTATAATATTTTACTATGTAAAAATTTAACATACGATAATTTCGTGCAAAGGGGTCGATATTTCTGTGTTTATTGTGCCTGATGTCACAAATGATTGGCTTCTTTTGTTCTTGAACATTACCTCGTCCAACAGCCACATAAAAATATTGAACCGAAAGTTATGTACAATCTGCTAGTACATAGTTTTATCATCCATAACACAACAGCTGTTTTTTTTTTTTTATAAAATTTGAACTCAACTTTTTCGCTCGTTATTTTGCTTCCAAGTTCTTTACCGCATTGCTATCTGGAGCTTCACTTCATAAAATAATCAGAGCATTTAAATTTACGAACTGATGTTCGGTGCTCTTCGAAAGAGTTGTTCGACTTCTTTTGCCTACTAATATCTATTAAACCTTTGTTTCTTCCTGCTTCAGGTTTTCTTTTAATGTTCAAGTCTGGCTGGAATAGTGTGTATAAGTTTATGCTGACTTCGACTCAAACAATCTGAATTGGGAATTTTGTAATTTTTGCAAATATTTTTGGGAATTCAAGAAATCATTACAATTTTGCAAAACTATATTAAATATGTAGAATTATTATTCAAATTAAGAGGTTTTGTGATTTTTTAATGAAAAATATATAGCATGTATGACTTCCCTAGTGTCTACTATTTCCCTGTTTAGAAAAGCTTACGAAATTCAACAAAAATCTTTGGCATATTTTTATGCAGTACAAAATAATACTAAAACCATGTTATTATCTTCAAAAAACAAGCAAAAAAATTGGTGGAATTTTTTATATTTTTAAATATCTTTTTGGGAATTGGAAAAAGTTATTATTTTCCTGATGTTTAATTATTAGAAACAAAATTATCGCTCATTGCAGCAGAAAACCTATATTGGGAATTTTGTAATTTTTACACATATTTTTGGGAATTCAAGAAATCATAACAATTTTGCAGAACTAATTTAAAATATGTGAAATTATGATCCAAATTAAGAGTTTTTGTGATTTTTTGAATGAAAATTTTTACTTCCCCTCAGTGTATACTATTTCCCTGTTTAGAAATTTTAGAAAATTCAAATAAATCGTTGGCATATTTTTGTGCAGTACAAAATAACCCTATTTGCTTCAAATACAAGCAAAAAAATTATTGGAATTTTGGAAATTTTTAAATATCTTTTTGGGAATTCCAAAAATTTATTGTTTTGCTAATATTTAGTAATTGTAAACAAAATTGCAATATTTTTTTTTCTCATTGCCGAAAAAAGATATATATTGGGAATTTTTTAATTTTTACACAGATTTTTGGGAATTCGAGAAATCGTAATAACTTTAGCCTAACAAACTGAAATATGGAGAATTATTATCGAAATTTAAGGATTTATTGATTTTTTTTGGAAAAATATCAGTTCCCCAGGTGTCCTTATTTACCCTTCTTTAGAAACTTTCAAACAATTTTTGGGAATTCGATATTTCTGATAATACCTAGAATTTTACTGATATTTATTCGTTATAATTAAAATAACAATATTTCTAGACAATTTTGTTTTTTTGCTCCAAAAAAAAATTTAAATTGCGAATTTTGTAAATTTCCTAAATATTTTTGGGAACTTGAGGACAAAAAAATATTCCCCAAATCATTTGAGATACCTAGGGCAGGTTCATATACTAATGTAGCTACTCTAAACTCAGTTTAAATGGTCTTGGAAAGAAGAGCTGATCTATCGAAATGCAATTATTTTATTAAGTAGACATGAAATATTTGAAATAATTGTACTTTAGTTTTTATATCAAACCTATATTTTAAAATGCATATACGACAAATTTAAGGTTAACTTTAAAAAAATGTTTAAAGCTTTTGTAACTGTCAACCAATTTTAATAAAGAATTGCATATTTCATTCAAAATCGAAACTTCTTTATGACTTAACTCTTTGCGGTTGGGTGGTCAGTTTACTAACCACCTTTTCTATAGTCCTTAAAACATAGTTTATTGGCATCTATTGCCATTTTGCTAAACAAACATATTTTTTGAAGTCATCGTTTATGATTTTTTGCGAAACTTTGCCGTCAGAATGCTCTGGTTAGATAAATATATTAATTTGAAAATATTGTAAAAATCTGTTTTTTTAAGAGACTTTCACGCATTTAAGCACAGAGTGTTAATTGTTCATCGTTCAAAATTTATACGAAAAAAATTTTTTTAGCATATTTATTTTTTATGTGGTTAGTAAACTAACCACTTCACTCCACAAAAAAAACTTGGGAATGGGTTGTTTTTTTTCAAGTTTTGATTAATTTTTTCTTACTTTTTATAATAAACTAACCTCGATTAAAGTAAAAATGCAATTGTTTTGATTTTAAACTTAAGCTGGGCACACACGGGGCGCACAGCCCCATTAACAAGTAACTAGACGTCGAACACGAACAAATCATACTCACAAATCAACCGTGTGTGGCCAGCTTTATACACAAAAAAGAGTGGCTGAAAGAGTTAATAAAAAAATAGGCCTAAGTTATGTTCAAACATTGCATACTTTTAGGCATTTACAAATATGAAGTAGTTTTAAATGTTTCTGCTTGTAATATTCCTTACATTGTTGAATAGTTTTCAAAACTTGCAAAAAGTATCCTCGAATTGTAATATTTCTGCGGATTATAAATTAAAATCTCTAAAAATTTAATTTCTTAATTAAATGTTAAAGTCGTTTAATTTCTATTAAAACTACTTTAACATTTTAAAAAACATTTCAAATACCTTTAACATTATTTACAATTAAATATGAATCTATCTAAATTAAAATGTTTGCTAAAACTAAATACTTTCAACACTTTTTCACTTTCTTTTTGGTAATTTAGTTTATTTTATAACTTCATTTCAGTTTGTAATTTTTCTGTTCTTCTTGCTGTAACTACATACTTTTGTAAAATAAATTTTATATAAATTTTCTTTTTATTTAAAACTCTCACAGCCTGTGTAAATACAACCTAAATAATAGAAGAGAACAAAAAAAAGTATAAAAAAACTCGTAAATCTGTAATAAACTGCATACTACTACTACTACTGCTCGCTCTATAACTAAACTAAATATACTTTTACATACTTACTTACTTACATATCTATATATAGAACTTGTACTAAACCCAATGTAAATTTAAACTAAAAATAAATTTTGCAACCAAGTAAAAAAAAAGAAATACATAAAACTAGACACAAAAAAAAAGAAATTAAAAAAAGAAACGAATAAATTTTGCTTGTGCCACCATTTAAATTTAAACAAACAGCCACATCTCACATTGTAAATGCTTGAGTATGTAATTTAAATGTTTTATATACAACACATAACTTTATATACCTACATACATTAATACATATATACGTAAATATTAATACTTATATATAGTATACAAATCTATACATATATAGAACAATACAAAATATATAGTATGCATACATATATATCTCATAAATCTATTTAAAATCCTTCTAAAATAACAAACCCAACCAAACAAAAAAATCAATCCGTAGTGCAATTTAATTGAAATAAATTCCTTTAAAAAAAAAAAAAAAACGTAGTTAAAAATCAATTAAAAAAAGAAATCATTGCTACAAAATATAAATCACCGTAAATTACCGGCTAACAAAATTATTTAAAATCTAAAAATTATTGTATTTTTTTTCTTCGTGTTTAATTTGCATTTGTAATACGTAAACGAAAATGCGTGTTATAGTGTTGAAAAAGAATCGTTCGAATAAACGCGGCACACCAACTGCTACAGCACGTGACACCACTGCCACCACTTATGTACCACCAAAAAAGTCACTGGCAAAAGTAAGCTAAATATTTAACAAACAAATATAAATAAATAAATAAACAACAACAAATATTTCCAAACTTTATTGTTTATGTTTTGAAACAATTTATTCGATTGATTTGAAAAAAAAGAAATGTTCAAATATACACTGGTATAAGAAGTGTTTGGGAAAGAGTTGTATACTTTAGTTACTTCGTAAAGCATATATTTCTCGTTGACGCTCTTTATTTATGTAAAGATTTCTGACGAATTGTTATTGAATTGTTTGGGATTTAAATGCAAATTAATAAATTAATTCGTATGGTACCAAATTTCCATGTTTTTGTATGAATCTTGCAGCCTGAAAACGTTTTGAAATTGAGGATTGAGCAGCTCCCAATGATTTTGCAAGCAAAACTTCCCGCATATGACGCGTTGTTGGCACAAAATTCGACATTTTCAAAGCAACACTAAATGTCAGTGAATTATTATCAATAATTGGGAAATTTAGCACAATTCTTACTATAATATTAATTTTGTATTCACGTATAAATTTTAAAAAATTTTGTTGTTTATACTGTAGAGTGGGGCAGAATCAACATTTTTTGGAAATAAATCTGGCATTTCTAAACGGCAGGTGCTAAATAAAAATAAAATTTGAGTTGATCATAAACAAGGGGTATTCGAGTTTAAGTTATTAAAATGGATCCTACAAATGCTCCAGGGGCGGCGCTATGAGGCTCAAAGTAGGGTAAAATGTGGAAATGTGGACCCTTATAACAAAAATTGTAAAAAATACCATTTTTGGGATTTTCGCTCCAACTTTTAGGAATTTCGGAATTCCCTTTGACCTTTTTACAAGTTTTTTACACATTATTATTTAGAATGACAAATTTAAAAAAAACTTTAAAAATTTCATTGAGTTTTGTTAATAAATAAAGATTTTATTACATTTTACATATTTATTGTGATTCTAAAACTAAAATTTGTATCAAAATTTTAATAGGATTGCAAATATTAGGAACAATTTGAACCACTTTTATTTCGAACTATTTTTTTTTTCGTTTAGATATGTTAATTTTTGACCTTACAAAAAAAATTTCAAGTCAATATCTCAAAAATATGCCACTTTAAAACTCCGCCCTTCAAAAAGATTGCACTTTTTCATACTGAAGAATTTGTGCAATATTTTTGAAGGACGGAGTTTTGTAAGGCCAAAAATTAACATATTGTTACGTTTTAACCTTTTCAAAACGTTTGGTTTATTTCCTTTAAATAAACGGCAAAAAAAAGCCGTTTAGTAGTTTGAAAATTGTAACAACTCTTTATTTATTTAAAATGTACAACAAGATAATTAAATAGTCACTCAGTGTTTTTTTTATACACGTTTATAAATTCGAGGAAATACAGACACACTTTATAATGTACACGAATTTACTTGAAAAACACAACACACTTTAAGGCACTCAGTTGATGTTTATTCGAAAAGCGTCTCTGATAAACTCACTCACGACTGCAACCTCTGCCACTATTTATAACACTGCCATCTGCATTATAGATTGATCTTTAACTGTCAAAATTCGAATATTCTAGATCTTACTAATACATACGCCATCTGTGGTGTACTTTCTACAATGTTCTTTAACTGAATATTCGAATTCGAATACAGCGTTGCCAACTTACGATCAAATCAACTGAAAGCTTTTATTTAATAATGCCCACAGATATGTTACAGTTTGCTATTACAGCACTGTTATTTGAAAGCATTATGCTACTTTTAAATCAGCCCTTAAAATCGTTATATTTGAATTCAAGTACAATTTCGTAATAAATGTGGATTAAATTGTTCTTAATATTTGCAATACTGTGAGCCCCCATAGTGCCGACGCTGAAGCATTTGTAGGGTCCATTTTAATAACTTAAACTCGAATACTTCTTGTCTACACTCATTTTCTTTATACTTCTTAATAGTGTCTTGTCTGAAATTACAAAGTCTACACTCAGCTCAAATTTTATCCTGATATGACCTGCCGATTAGAAATGCCAGATTTATTTCCAAAAAATTTTGATTCTGCCCCACTGTGCACTGTAATGTCAGCAACTAAGTGAGAATAAATTACAGATATCTACCCTTAAAATTTTATTGAGAAATATTCAAAACAATTAAGCTCCATTTTTGAAACTTATTTCTTGGCGAATTGAGATATTGCCAAAAAAATGTTGACGCATTATTTTAGAATTTATTACAAATACGAGATATGTGCGACAAACAAAATAAAATTGAGTTCTAATTCCCTTGAATTTACATTTAAAACAGGCAAATTGTGACTCTGTATTATACGAATTTTCAGGAATTGTGCTTTTAATTGCAGCTGGAAATTTTAGGACCCTGCTAACTTATAAATGTTAACAAATGTCAGTAGTTGATGCCCACAGTAGTGAAAAATCTATTAAAATTCCTTGACATTGGTTTTGACCAGCTGACATTTGTTAAAATATATTTAAGGGGCAGATTGAAATATCATTAATGATCAGAAATCAATACTTCCCAATCCAGCAAATTCTTTGATCCCAGTTTAAATTTGAACATTTACAAGAAAAAAAGTAACAAAATTTATTATAAAAAAATGCTTTTTTATTTTGTTACTGTGTTTTGTCTTTAATGCACGTTTCATGTTTGTTTTTTTGTCTTTTTCTATTTAAAAAAAATAAATAAAAAACAAAAAACCCACAAAATAAAAACTCTGGTTCTCTTAATTGCTGTGACTGTAACTCCACGTCCAAACTTCTCCTAATGCAATCAATTTTTGATGAATTTTTCACACTCACAACAATTAACAACAAGTTGAACAACTGAGAGCAACTAGGAAATAGCCCAAAAACACAAACTCAACAAGCTAAACCATTGACAGGGAGAAAACGACCCAGTAAAAGAGAGGATTTTGAGAATTGTTAACACAAACTCTAGAGAGAGGCCTTGTTTAAAGAGTCTAAAACTCTAAAACTTTCAATAAAAAACAGGCATGTTTAAACATGATTTAAAAATACTTAATTAAAATTTCTTTATTTTCTTTAGAAAAATAATAGATTTTTCCTTAATTAAATACATAAATATAACGAAAATGCTCTAGTTTATTTACATAATTGAAATTTCTTTATACTTCTTAATAGTGTCTTGTCTGAAATTACAAAGAAAATATAAAATAAAGCTGAAATTAGTGCATGTTTAATATTTCATTATTTTTTTTTTTAGAGAGATTGAAATAAAAGTTTTAGATAAATAAATTAAAGAACACACATTTTGTTTTAGTTTATAAAAGTATATAAAAAAGAAATACTAAAAATACTATTTAACAACACCAAATAAATACTACAACTATAAAGTAGCAGCTTGTAAATACAATTACTTAAAAATATCTGAATGATTTTTTATCATTAAACAAATAACTCAAAAATAAAATTAATAATAATAACATCAAATGAAGTACTTAAGTAATAAATAATAAAAAAAAAACTAAATATACTCAAAAATTGGTTGTAGTGGGATGCAATTTTTTTTTCTATTTTAGTGACTAAATAAATATGTGTATGCTTAATTTTATTAATATTTTTCTTTTAAATATGAAACACATTACAATACCTATATTTATTCAATATAAGCTAAATAATTGGTTTAAAATTCTAAAAAAAATTAAAAATAATTACTCTTTATGATGATAATGATTAAATATCAAAAGTACTTTTTTCTTACTTTTATTTAAGTTTATATGAATTTTTTAAATACTACTTTTACTAAATTGTTTTTTTTATTCCAGCTACTGCCAGAATTATTTATTGAATATTTTTGAAATATAATCAAATTAAAAAGGATATTTATTTAATTATGGTTGATAAAGTCTTGACTAAAAAAAAATTGCCCATAAAATATTTCATAGAAATTTTGTAATAAAGCCAATGACTAATTCTCATTACCACTAATTGAAGGGCCATTTGGTTTTAAATAAAAAAAGTTTCAATATAATTTTTTATTGTTTCTTTATTTTAACATACTGCGATAATTACAACAATTCCACTAATACCAGCTTATTCAGCTATTTTATTCTATTTTATTTTAATTTTTTATTCCGTTTTTTTTTTTCTGCATTAATTTTATTTCTGCCATAGTTGCTTTCTAATGGTCATGAATAACTCTCCCAGTTTCGCAACAACTTTATGACCATTTGGCTTTAGAGCCTTAATACAATTATGAGATGGAATTCCCACAATGACATATTCTTACACACACACTTACACACACATACTCTATAACACTCACACAGTAACCACTTACACTCACATATACAATCCCCTAAGCGTAGCCTTAATGAGAGGGTTTGGTTATTTTTGTTTTTTGCCAATTCCTTGTGTTTTTGCAGAATTTTTACTAGTTTTTATATGGAACTCTGGGTATAAATAATCCGAGAATAGTGTTGAAAATAAAAGGACAATGAAAAGTAAAAAAATTTAAAAAAAAAATTGTTAACACAGTAGCAAGCAACAATAGTATGAAGTAGGGGTGTTTTGTAGACTTGTACAAGTTCGTTAAATTTTAGTGGGTTAATACCATCAGATAGCAAGAGAGAGTGTGTCTAATGGAGATTAATAAGGTGGTACAAGTTTTTAAAATAATAAAGCGTTTTTATGTATTTCTTACTTAAGCATATGTATGTCAAAGTCTGTTTTTGCGGTCATCGAAAGTTGCCTCTTCTTAAGTAGGAATGGTTTGAACCTTTAATCTTCTGAATTCAATAATATTTGTTTTCCATGCTTTCCATCAATATACAAAATCTAAAGTTCTCCAAAATTTATAAATTCTCTTTAGTTTGGTTTTCGTAATTCAAAGTTCATATTTTTTAATAACTTTAGAACTGTTTTCATATTTTATAATTTTTTATCTCATATTAAAGCTAATGAACTTTAGATTTTAAAGTTTGTTTTTTAGAAATCTGTTTCTTATCAAAACAGGATGTAGCACAGAAAATTTTCCTTGAGGATATTTTTCTTGAAAAATGATAAGTTAAATTTTCCAAAGATTTTCCTTAAATATGAGCCATTGCAAGATTAGAGACATGTATGTATATGATAAAGATTAAAGACATACGATGTTAAAATGAGCATGGTGAAAATGTTTTCAAAATTCAATCAATCGAGAAAAGAACATCAACTACTCAATTTTATGTATATCAAACATAATACTAAAATTTTATGAAAATGAGCAAATTCGCTTAATTGTGAATAAATTCGAAAAGAATCATTAACAGTTTATGATCGATATCTTATTTTATTCCCATTACATGTGACCTTGCGATAAAGTAATTGGAAAAATTTTGTCCGTTTTCGATTTTTCATGATTTTTTTAAAACAAAAAAATATATTTTTTTTGATTCAACTTGTTATTTATTGATATATCCATAGAATTTAAAATTTGGACCATATTTGTACTACTGGAACCACAATATATCAAAATTCAATCCAAAGCTAAGCATAATAAATACTATGGGAACTTTGCACCATTAATTTCAATGGTAAAACATTGGATTACTGAATTTCGTTGTGGGCCGTACTATCACGGAAAGTGCCAAACGTTCTGTACGCCCAATTGACGTATCTACACCCGAAACAATTGAAAAAAAAATCACGATAAGGTGGTGGCCGATCGGAGATTGAAAGTGCAAGAGATTGTAAAAGCCATAGGCATCTCACATGGCTCAGTGGTTTCAAGTTTGAATGATCACTTGGGTGCACGCATGCGCATTTTCCATGGCTAAAATCCATGAATTAGGCTACGGAATGCTCCCTTTTCCGACCTATTCACCGGATTTAGTTCCGAGTGAATATTTGTTGTTAGCAAACCTAAAGAAATGGCTCGGCGGAACGAGATTTTACTTCATCGATGAAATCATCTCACAAACAAATACCTTTTTGAAAACGAATTTTATTTTTTGGAAGGGATACCACAATTGAAGAATCGTTGCACAAAGTGTATAGAGCTCAAAGCATATTATATTAGATGTTAAAGATGAATAATACTGTCTCCATAACGAGAAAAACGGAGAAAAATTGATTTAAATTTTAAGAGAAAAATTCGCATTTGTGAAATGACGGCCGAAGGATGTTTCCATTTTGATAGAAAATATAAGTAAAAATCTATATCGATGCCTTAAGATAAAAAGGCCAATCTTTTCTAAGTCCAGATTTTCGTTTATTTCGATAAATAGTCCGATCTTAAACAACACGAGTTAGAGCCTTTTTATATTAAGGCATCGATATGAACAATTAAAATAATAAAAGATTTAAATAATCAAAAGATTTTGTGGTATCAATTTATATTTTTCACATATTTATCTGTACATTGTGGTCTATTATTAAAATCATAATGTACACAATTTATCTTAAAATATCTTTGCTTAAGCGATTTTACGGTTAAATTTATTATCATATTTACTTCGAAAAAGAGCTTTTGGTGACACATAACTTGAAAATGTAAAAAATAACACAAAAAAGTAAATTTTAATCAAAAACATTTCCATATTTTCAAACAAAACAATAATTGATCATGATGTGGCAACGTTCTCCATTGAAGAAATAAGGTTAGATGATGCTCTCAGCGTGAAAACCGCACCAAATGGTGTAGTTTTGTGGATGTAATGGAGTCTGTAGGTTCTGTTGTGGACTGATCTCATTCCATATGCTGAAATTTTGTTTATTAACAACCAGTTAAGCAAAAAATTAGCATCACCGCTGAATACAGTTTTGCGATAGAACAGTCGTCTATAAGTTGCGCGAATCGATGACTAATTTTCAAAGTTCAATTATGATTTGCCAGAGCATAGCGCAGTATGACTGTTCATTCGAAAATTAGCCATTCCGTAACTTCTCTCGGGCTTAAAAGAACACCCCTTATACACGCAGAGAAAAACTATAGTTGTGCATGTTTACTGTAACCATTTCAATATTGTTACAAGTTTTTTAATATTTATAGTCACAGTAACTATTTACATGATTGTGGTAACCATAGTATGGTTAATTTACGATTAACATGATTGTATCAACCATATATGTATATGGTTACAGTAAACAAGTATATGTTTGTGACAACCATATTTATGATGAATAATTTTATCATAATATATTGTTGTCAGATTAAGCCCTTCATCATATAAATGGTTGTCACAAACATATACTTGTTTACTGTAACCATATACATATATGGTTGATACAATCATGTGAATCGTAAATTAACCAAACTGAATTTTGTGTGTTAATGGAGAAAAATCTTTAGAAATGGAAAATTCCTTTTTTGAGATATCATTTGTTGATGGAAAAGTTTTTCGTTTCAATAGCTTGTGTGGAAAATATATTGAAACTAGGTTACATAAGTTAAATACAATATAAATTATGCGAGTTTACACCAATTTTATATAAAATTTTAACCATAACACCTGTGTTCTAACAAATTTGGAACGGATAAGGTGTGATGATTTTGCGAAAATCTCCGTTTTCTCTCTATAGAAAACTACTCTTAAGAGTTTAGCCGCACGCTAATGTAGTATGTCAAATGCATGTTTGTGTCTGTCTGTCCAGCTGTGTGGATAAAGTCGAAAAGTGTCAATTACGTTCATGGCATTAAGTTCAATTGAAGGCGCTTAAGGGTCGGTATTATTGCAAAAATACAAAACATTGATTGTGACAACTTTTTCATTTTTTATTTTTGTTTCACTCTACATCTTCTTGCTCTTTACAACATTTTGTTTTTTTTTTGTTGGTTTGTTGGTAAATGTAGCTGGTATGTATGTGATTTTCATTTTATGGTCATAAAGCTTTACAGTACTTTGAATAATAATACGTTTGTACGTACGAACTTATTGGGGAAATTTTGTAATGAAAAATTGTATAATGACAAAAGTACATGAGTACTTTAGATTTACTTGTTGTAGTTGTTGTTGTTGTTGCCATGTTTATACTGGGCCATATTTGTTATATACTCTGGCTACTAGTGTTTAGACTTGGCCCTATAGGCATTTGCTTTAAGAGTAAAAGGGAAACGAGCAAGAAGGAAACGAAAACTAGAAAAAAAATAGACTGATAGGAGATGTAACACACACACAGCGAGTATGATTATAAAAAGTACAAATATTTGCATTAAGTAGTGAATTTGTTTGTACACCCAGCAGTTCTAGGAGTTACATAAATAGCTAAGTGAATAGTTATTTTAATACATGCATGTCCTAAGTAGGGAGTTAATTGACCCTTTTGGTGCACAATTACACTTTCTGATAGCTGGTCCACTGTAGTCAACGCATTGGATACACATACCGGTTAAATAGAGTCAGCCACATAACTAGTTATTTCAACATATACGGCTGCTAATTGATCTCAAATAGTCATTTAAATAGACATATCATATACAGTCCAAGTTACTACACTCTAGGTTACTTAGAGACAATAAAGTGACAATTGACTACAAGCTAGGTTACAGGGAATGTCAGTATACTTAAGCAAAAATAAAATAAACTGTATGAGAATTATATCAACACAATTTATATAAAACCGGTTTGTACGAATTTTTATTTATTTATTTATTTATTTATTTATTTATTTATCTGTTTTTCCATACAACAAGACATACATCTTTTAATTATAGTGTGGAACTAGGGGAAGTTATTGTAATACAATTTAGTTTAACATAATAATTTATTAAGTGTGAAAAATTTAAACATTTTAAAAATCAAAAATTAAAATAGTTAAGAATCAATTTAAAAGTAAAAATAAAAATAACGAAACTTAACAAAAGTGCAAGTTACTAATTAACAAAAATACTTATCATAAATACAATATCAAGTTTAAAGTGTAAAGTTACGTTATATCATTATTCAAATGTTTCGTTATTTCTGATTTAAAAGAGTTTACGTTGCTGTTTGTTTGTGCTTTATTCGGAAGTCTGTTCCATAGATGGATTGCGTTATAGTAAAATTGCCATTCCGTTATCTTACTTCGGTGTGCAATAGGTATGACCTTATTCCCTCTATTAGACCTTGCAAAAGTTATCCGATTATATAAATATGACGGCACTATAGTGTAAACGATTTTGTGTAGTAGCGTAAGTGTCCTGATGTTGACCAGATTATTGAAGGTCACGTTGTAAAGCCTTTTACTTAAGGTTGCAATACCATCATGAGTATGAAGACCAAATACATATCTGGCAATATTGTTAAAAAGAGTATTTAACTTCCGCTTACTAGCGGAATCACAGTTAGCATAAACTTCGCAACCATAAAGTAGTACTGGCATTAAATAGGTTTTAGCAATTAGCATTCTAATGTTAACTGGGGTGTAAAATTGTGTTGCCCACAGATTACGAAGCATTGAGTACGTTTTACCTACTACAATATTAACGTGATTATCCCAGCTGAGCGTGCTATTAAATGTAACGCCTAAATTCTTTGCTGAAGTAACGATTTCAATTTTTTCATTGTTAATACAAATGTCAACGTTAATATTTTGTTTTAAGGATTTCTTACGGATTATTAAACATTTTGATTTTTGGGGGTTCAGGCATAGACCATTTCTTGATGCCCAGCAATAAATATTGTCAAGATCCGAATTAAGCTTACATACATTTTCATTTATGGTCTTAAGCGAAGTGTTAATGTATAGCTGCACGTCATCAGCATATAAATGAATTTTACTGTAGGATACATTATTAGGCAAGTCATTAACATACAAAGAAAATAAAAGTGGACCCAAAATTGAACCTTGTGGTACTCCTCGGGTAACAGACAGAGCTCCAGAGTAAGTTACTCACAAAAAAATGCAGTACAAAATCGTTTATTTCTAAAACCAGTCAAGCAACAAATTATTGACTTTTAGTAAATCAAGGAAACATAATAATAATGCTTCACCATAATACGGGGGCAGTATTTAATTTTTTTTCATTAAACGAAGCATTTAACTTTTCAAAACAGTAATCGCCCAATAACTCAAGTTTGAATTATTTTGTTGCTTGAGTGTTTTTTGAAATAAATGTCTCAATTAACGTATAAAGTGATTACACTGTAGATTACTTAGAGACACTTAAGTGACGTTTGTCTTCACGCTACAATACATGGGATGTATAAAATAACCAATTGACTTCTCTGTGCACTACAAAGAGCTCATACTTGTCAAATGTCACAAAATATATGAATTGGAGACATTAGTGACAGTTATTGTCTACAGAAGATACATTGACTTCATGTTTAACTGCTGGGAACATACATACATATTTATGTAGATGTTAAAGTAAATTGGTGTTGTTGTTATTTTTATTGTTAAAATGTTTCCGTTTTCAATTTCTATACTTAATTAAATTAGTTTTTTTTTCATTTTGCATTTTACTATTTGCTATTTTCTTAATACAAAAAAAATCATAGGATTTTATTGAGTGTATTTGTGTCTGTCTATGTATGAGTGTTAGTGAAACAATTAAAGTTTGTTTAACATTTTCTGTAAAAGCAGCAAACTTTTTCTAGTCCTAGTATTTCCATATTTATTTTATTTTTTTTTGCAATTTGTTTTTAGGCAAATGTTTTATAATTTAGTTTTCAAAAATGATTTTCGTTTTTGTGCTGTTGGTCTCGGACGGTCAATGTAGTAGAAAATAATGATGATTTGAAAGAAATTACTTATTTGACTATCGGCATTAGAAAGTAGTAAAAAGTATAAGTAAATTGCAGAGAATTTAATTGAATTGCATTCAATTAAATTGAATGTGTTTTAGTTTTAGCAACTAGAATAAAATAAATTGATTTGCTGACAAACTAATTTAAGATGAAATAAAAATGGTTGAAATATTTTTTAAAACTTTTTTTTATTTAAAATTAACAACTGATATTTTAAAACAAAGAAAATTATAATTTTAATTAGGATTTTAGATTTGTTACGGTTTTGAGTTTCGCTTACATTCGCTGTTGTGTACTACTGAATAATCCTGCAATTGAATAAAATTGTATTGAAATTTTAATATTTTTACTAAATCTACATTACTGTCAAGGTTTTTGAGCGGGCTAGGATAGTTTAATTCTAAAAAATATGTTTATTTTAATTTGTAAATAAAATTTAAAAACAAGAAGAGATATCTTTCTTTTTTAGTAACACAGGGCAACAAAATCGAAAAAAATTTAGAGACCTTTTAAACCACTACACAATTTTAATGTATTGTACAAATATGCTCCAAATTTTAAATTCTATGGAGAAGTTTTTTTTTTTTTAAATTTTTATGAAAAATTGGGAATTTTTTTAGTCGTTTTCTACACATAATTAATGATAATTTAAAAACGGTTAGTGCGACATTATTAAAATAAAATAAGAAAAATTTAGATTTACATAACCTTATATAGATATGAATATTGCATTAAATCGGCAAAGTAGTTTCGGAGTTATGATAACAAATTTAAGCAATAAAATATATTTTTTACGTGAAAATAGCAATTTTTTGTTTTAAAAAAATCATGAAAAATCGAAAACGGCAGAAATTGTTCAGATTTATTGCATTATCAGAAATCCGCATGTAGTAGCAATGAAATGATATGTCGATCATAAAAATCTGTTGATTCTGTATAAATTTATTCACAATTAAGTGAATTCGCTCATTTTCACAAAATTTTAGTTTTTTGTTTGATATACATAATGTTGTGTAGTTAATGTTCTTTTTTCTATTGATTGAATTTGGAAAACTATTTGCCATAATGTGTATAAATTTTCACGTATATATTGCATTTCAATCGGTTAAGTTGTTTCGGAGTTATAATAACAAATTGAAGCAACAAAATATATTTTTTACGTGAAAATAGCATTCTTTTTTTGTTTTAAAAAAATCATGAAAAATCGAAAACGGCAGAAATTGTTCAAATTTATTATTTTGTCGCAAAGCCACATACAAGAGCAATACAATGAGATATCGATCATAAAAATCTGTTGATTATTTACGAATTTATTCACAATTAAGTAAATTCGCTCATTTTCATATAATTTTAGTTTTTTGTTTGACATACATAAAATTAAGTAGTTAATGTTCTTGTTTCGATTGATTGAATTTTGAAAACTATTTCCCATAATATGCATAAATTTTCACATATATATTGCATTTCAATCGGCTAAGTTGTTTAGGAGTTATAATAACAAATTGAAGCAAAAATATATTTTTTTCGTGAAAAAAGCAATTTTTTTTTTGTTTTAAAAAAATCGTGAAAAAACGAAAACGGCAGAAATTGTTTAGATTTATTGAATTATCAGAAACACACATGTAATGGAAACAAAATGAGATATCGACCATAAAAATATGTTGATTATTTACGAATTTATTCACAATTAAGTGAATTCGCTCATTTTCACAAAATTTTAGCTTTTTGTTTGATATACATAAAATTGAGTATTTAATGTTCTTCTTTCGATTGATTGAATTTGGAAACATTTTCACCATTCTAGGTACATGTTCACATACATATATATTGTGTTTCAATCGCCGCAGTAGTTTCGGAGTTATAGTAACAAATTGAAGCAAAAAATATATTTTTTTCGTAAAAATAATTTTTCGTATAAAAAACTTATGAAAAATCGAAAACGGCAGAAATTGTTTAGATTTATTGAGTTATCATAAAGCCACATGTAATAGGAACAAAATTTAATATCGATCATTTAAATCGTTAGATTCTTTTGGAATTTATTCACAGTTAAGTGTATTCGCTCATTTTCTTTCGATTGATTGAATTTTGAAAACATTTTCCCAATGATATGTACAAATTTTCACATATATATTGCGTTTCAATCGACTCAGTAGTTTGGGAGTTATAATAACAAATTGAAGCAAAAAAAAATATTTATTACGTAGAAATAACAAATTTTTTGGTTTTAAAAAAATCATGAAAAATCGAAAATGGCAGAAATTGTTCAGATTTATTGAATTATCGCAAAGCCACATGTAATAGGAACAAAATTTAATATCGATCATTTAAATCGATGGGTTCTTTTCGTATTTATATTGTAACAAAAAACAAATAATCGAAACTGAATAGAATTTACAATTTGGACCATAGTTGTACTTAGGTAGCCATGATATATCAAATCTATATAGTGGTTATTCAACACTTTTTTATTGTTGATCTGTATAATAAACTAATAAATAAAAATGTCTCTAAATTATATTAAATACTCCTACATAGTGTTTCTATATAAAATATGTGTATTTATTTAAAATATCAAAATACCTGATTTCACCACAAATTAATGCAATTTATATCACACTTGTCCACATACTGCTTAACTAACAATGAACTGGTACATATGTATGTATGTATGTATGTATGTATGTATGTATGTATGTATGTATGTATGTATGTATGTATGTATGTATGTATGTATGTATGTATGTATGTATGTATGTATGTATGTATGTATGTATGTATGTATGTATGTATGTATGTATGTATGTATGTATGTATGTATGTATGTATGTATGTATGTATGTATGTACCTCAAAAATGGTATTAAAATAAATAAAAAATAAAATCAAAAAAGGAGGAGAAAATGTGTAAAACATATTGGTCAGTCATGTGCATTAATTAAAAATATGTAGATATAAAAATAAAATAGAAACAATACGTAGCAAACATTATGGTTATTAACAAAACCAACACAACACCAGTTACACAGCAAACACGTTGACGAGGCAAACAACAACCAAAATAAATAATAATAATAAATATGTTATAATGTTTAAAAATGAAAAAAAAAATAGAAGAAAAAATATATCTTTTTCAATTTTATGTAAAATTTTATGTTTGGCAACGTAAATAGCATTTTTATAGTTAAAAAATAACAACTATAAGTATACATTAGTGTGGCCTATAAGTTGCACTTCCTTAGTTCACCGTTATTTAAAAAAAGCAAATTGGACTAGGAGAAATCATGTACCAATTCTTATCAGTTTCTACCGTGTTTGTGCTTTTGGCATAGAACAAATGTGTTTAAAGTTTTGCCCATTTGTATTGCCTTCACCGTGAGTGGCAAGGTATATATAATGTTCGTATTTTCTATTTCTCATTTGCAACTCCACAAAGAATATATATTCTGGATCTTTATAGATAGCGGAGTCGATATAGCCATTTCCATCTGACTGTCTGTAAGTTTAAATCAACTTTTCGTAGCCCCCAAATAACTTACATACATGAGTCATACATCAATATATCCGCTTTAGACCCGTTTTGGTTGCTATTTAAAATCAAGGAAATCGGCCCACAAATGTCTGAGATA
This sequence comes from Calliphora vicina, assembly GCF_958450345.1. NCBI lineage: Eukaryota > Metazoa > Arthropoda > Insecta > Diptera > Calliphoridae > Calliphora > Calliphora vicina. Next base: position 109,740,546 of record NC_088784.1, read on the forward strand.
TAAGGAAATAAACCAGGGCAACCTCGATTTTTGATCTATATCTAGATTATTAAGTCATTAATATAGACAATATGGATATCTAATTTTAGATATTTCAAAGACCTTTGCATGACCTACAAAGGGTCAAAATCGGGAAGAATATTTTTTATCCCGAATTTTTTTTTACCAAAACTAATTTAAAAAAAAAAAAATTAAAAAACTTTGTTTGCCATAAAATTTTGTTTGCTAACAAATAAATTTTTTTTTATTTTTTTTCAAAAAGTTCTTTTTAAGTTTTGTTACCTTAAAAATGTGTAAAATTTTTATTTTAAAGTATAATATGGTGAAGGTTATATAAGATTTTAGAGATTTAGTTTAACAAATGTATTTGATTTTTGAACAATTTTGACCCCAGATATAAAAAGATTAAGAATGCCCTGGAAATGTAAATTTACAAAATTGTAACTAAGTCAACCAAAGAAATAATCTAAAATTAAATATTAGAAAATAAGCTACCAAACGTTTTAGACAAATTTGTCACCAAAAAAAATTTCTTTGAAATCCACCAATTTCAAATAGAACCCCAATCTAATCCATAATAGGTATAAGCGTTAAAATTATAATTTTTAATACTTATTTAGCATTTATTAAAATCCAAAAAAAAATTTTATAATTTTTAGAAATTTGATTTAAACAAATATTTAAAGTTTTATAATGTTTGTTCGGTCTTAAGATACCCTCCTGATAATGAAGAAAATCACAAGCGCTACTCTTTTTTACTTTAATCCAAAACTTAAGCTTTTTAAATTTTCAGGATTTTGATTGACGAGGTATCGAAAATCAATATAAGGACCACCCTAGTAAACACACACTGCTCCATTTATATTTACACTATTTTCCTTCAAATTTGTAACCACTTCTCTTTCTAACAAATTTCTATGTAGTGTACATAGACACAAACTTATGCATACATACACTTGGGCAACCAATTCATGAAATTTTAAAATCGTACCGATAAACACTCGTTCATGTGCATTAGGAGGGCTGCACAAAATTAAAACATACTGTTACGTTTTAACCTTTTCAAAACGTTGGTTTATTTCCTTTAAATAAACCAGATACTTTTGCTTGCAAATAAAAGCTGTTTAGTAGTTTGAAAATTGTAACAACTCTTTATTTATTTAAAATGTACAACAACAGAATTAAATAGTCACTCAATGTTTTTTTATACGCGTTTATAAATTCGCAGAAATACAGACACACTTTATAATGTACACGAATTCACTTGAAAAATACAGCACACGACTCACGACTGCAACCTCTGCCACTATTTATAACATTACCATCTAGATTGTTCTTTAACTGTCAAAACTCGTATATTCGAAGCCTAGAGCACACGCCTTCTTTGGTGAACTTTCTACAATGTTCTTTAACTGTCAAAGCTAGTATATTCGAATATGAATATACGAGTCGCAGCAAACATTCACCCTTGCCGTACTTACGATCAATGATCAACTCAAAGCATTTTTTTAATGTTAATAATGCCCACAGATATGCTACAGTTTGAGAGGCACTGCTTTCAAATAGCATTATGCAACTTTAAATCAGCCATTAAAATCGTTATATTTGAATTCAAGTACAATTTTGTAACAATACTTCACCTATCAAAATAGTTGTTCTAGAGGTTGAATGGTGAGCAGGTGAAACGGTTTTAGATTTTTCTTATTTCAAAGAAACATATTGTTACGAATTTGTATTAGCGATTTCAATTTAACTGTCTGTAACGACTGCCTGCAACATTCATCATGTTTATAAACATTTCCAGTGTTCGAAATTCTACTTATCAACAATGTTGATAGCATGCAGTTGCTAATATTGTTTGTAAGTATGGCAATCGAATGCTCTAAAATTCGAACTATTTAAACTGTTGTTGTATATTTTAAACAACTAAACTGCTTTAATTTGCAATTAAAAGTATCAGGTTTATTTAAAGGATATAAACCATCATTTTTAAAAGGTAAAAATGTAAAAATATCTATACTGGTTTTCAGGACCATCCTAATATACAAACACATGAGTAAATACATGCAATATATGCATGTGTAACTGAAACATATGATGCTGCTATCTAAATCATGTACAATATACATATATTTTCTATCCCACATGCATGGGTGTATGTATCTGTGTAGGATATGTAAATACATGTTACCGATGCTGTTCATACTTCTAATATTGCTGTTGCTGCTGCTGTTGTTTTAGTTGTTGTTTAGTGTTTGTTTTAGTCACTGTTGCTGTTGTTGTTTTGTTTGTACAATGTTTTACCACAAAAATCATGATACTACTCGTACAACTAAATTCAAAAAGTGAATTTCATTTTCTGCTCCATCCCGCACCCACCCTCTTTTCGTTTTGTTTCGTAGTTTGTTTAGTAAAATATTAAATAATAAAAACATAAATATTTATTTACACATTTTGTTGTTTTTTGGTTTTCTAACATAGTTGCTGTTCGTGGTGTTTTACATTTTAATTTTTAAGGTTAAAGCATAAAGTTATAAACTAAATATGTACAACGGAAAACATGCACAACATTTCTGAGAGGTGACTAAAGAAGACCTCAAATATGCAGGAGTTAGAAAATTTTTAACATTTTGTATGAAAGTTTTTGTACTCAAAGTATTCTTTACTACTACATGTGTAATTTTAAATACAGGGATTTGCAAAATTATGATTTTTTTGTAATTTATGACATACAAATCGTAATTAGTTTTTTTTTTTTTTTGTTGCAAACTTCATTTAAATAAGAATTAAGGTTCAAGAATTTTAGGGGGAAAACAATTCAATTCTAAATAAGTATCAGTTATATAGCATTCATTACCTCTTCGGGGGAAAAAGAGATTAATGCATTAACAATTGTATATGAGAAAAATTGAAATTTTAGGATAAATTGACTAAAACTATTTTTCAAAATTTTATTCTTATGACACGAACGCCATTTATTAGTTGTATAAGCCGGCATGCATACATTTTTCGCATTAATAACACAGGTCAACAGCAAAATAAGACTTGAATAACCACTATATAGATTTGCCTACCTAAGTACAAAAATGGTAAAATTTTTCAATTCTATGGATAGATTTTTCTTAAAAAAAATTTAAGTAAAATTATAAATTTTGTTAATGGTAACGCAAAAAGGGTTAGTCCGATATTATTAAAATAAATTTAGGAAAATTAAACTTTACATGGCCTTTAATCCATTTATAAATGTTTTCAAAATTCAATATATCAAAATAAGAAGAACATGAATGAATTTTATGAATATCAAAAAAAATTTTTTTTTGTGAAAATGAGCGAATTCACTTAATTGTGAAAACATTCGAAAGGAATCCATAGATTTTTACAATCGATATCTCATTTTGTTCCTATTGGATGTGGCTTTGCGATAAATCAATAAATATGAACAATTTCTGCCGTTTTCGATTTTTCATGATTTTTTTTTAAATAAAAAAAATTTGATATTTTCAAGTAAAAAATATATTTTTGCTCAAATTTTTTATTATAACTACTAAACTACTGAGCCGATGGAAACGCAATATGTATGTGAACATTTGTTCATAATATGGGGAAAATGTTTTCAAAATTCTATCAATCGAAAGAAGAACATTAACTACTCAATTTTATGTATATAAAAAAAATAAAATGAGCGACTTCACTCAATTGTAAATAAATTCGAAAATAATCATTCGATATTTATGATCGATATCTTATATTGTTCCTATTACATGAAGCTTTGCAATAAAGTATAAATCTAAACAATGTCTTCCCTTTTCGATTTTTCATGATTTTTTTAAAACAAAAAAATTAGCTATATTCACATAAAAAGTATGTTTTTTGCATTAATTTGTTATTACAACTCCGAAATTACTCACCCGATTGAAACGCTATGTATATATAAAAATTTTTACATAGCATGGGGAAAATATTTTCAAAATTCAATCAATCAAAAGAAGAACATTAACTACTTAATTTTATGTATATCAAATAAAAAACTAAAATGTTGTGAAAATGAGCGAAATCACTTAATTGTGAATAAATTTGAAAAGAAGCCATCGATATTCATTATCGATATCTAATTTTGTTCTTATTAGATGTGGCTTTGCGATAAATCAATAAATCTGAACAATTTCTGCAGTTTTCGATTTTTCATGATTTTTTTAAATTAAAAAATTTTCTATTTTCAAGTAAAAAATATATTTTTTGCTTCAATTTGTTATTATAACTACGAAACTACTGAGCCGATTGGAATGCAATATGTATGAGAACATAACATGGGGAAATATTTTCCAAATTCAATCAATCAAAAGAAGAACATTAACTACTCAATTTTATGTATGTATATCAAACAAGAAACTAAAATGTTGTGAAAATGAGCGAAATCACATAATTGTGAATAAATTTGAAAAGAAGCCATCGATATTCATGATCGATATCTAATTTTGTTCTTATTAGATGTGGCTTTACGATAAATTAATAAATCTGAAAAATTTCTGACGTTTTAGATTTTTCATGATTTTTTTAAAATAAAAAAATTTGCTATTTTCAAGTAGGAAATATATTTATTGCTTCAACTTGTTATTATATATCCGAAACTACTTAGCCGACTGAAACGCAATATATAAACGGATTAAAGGTTATGTAAATCTTAACTATTCTAAGTTTATTTTAATAACGTCAAATAACCCTTTTATCATTATTTATCTGAAAAAATTTATAATTTTACTTACAATTTTTTTTTAAAAAACCTCTACCAGACTTGGGCGTTGCCAATTACTTTTCAATTACCAATTACATTACATGTAATTGGTAATTGAAAAATACAAATTACCAATTACTAGCAATTAGTAATTGAAATTTGCCAATTACAAATCCAATTACATTTTGTAATTGGCAACCAACAAATACCAATTACAATTACAAGTAATTGATAATTGGCTTTTATCAATTACCAATTACTGTAATTAGTAATTGGCAAATGGCAATTACCAATTACATATAATTGGTAAAGTAATTGCAAGTAATTGATAAAAAAGTAATTCTAATTACATAAAAGGTAATTACATTTAATTTTTTTTCTAAATTTCTAAACAACATTAAATAATAACACTCTGCTACAAAATAACACTTTTTATCAGAACTTGAAAATCGGCCTAATGGGGGTTGTTAGGGCTAAGTTAGGACATACTAAAACCGTTTTAAAAGATTTTGAAACACCCTCAAAATTTTGAGTTATTTTGAAAAACTGTTTTAAAACTGTTTAGGTTAGATCCTAGTACTTTAGTACCTAAAGGCAAAGAATTGAGTTTTCATAAATTGTATATTTTATATAACACAGGCAACAAAATCGAAAAAAATTAGAGGCTTTTAAAACCACTACACAATTTTGATGTATTGTGGTTCCAGTAGTTATGGTCCAAACTTTAAATTATATGGAAAAGTTTTTTTTGTAAAATCGTGAATTTTTTTAGACGTTTCTCCACATAATTTATGATAACTCAAAAAGTATTAGTCCGATATTATAAAAATAATTAGAAACGTTTAAAGTTACATAACCTTTAATCCGCTATTTATTGCTTTTTAATCGGCTCAGTAGTTTAGGAGTTATAATAACAAATTTAGCAAATTAGTTTGTTTTAAAAAAAATCGAAAACGGCAGAAATTGTTCAGATTTATTACCTTATCGCAAAGCCTCAATTAAGAGAATACACTTATTTTCAGAAAATTGTATTTTAAAATCGTCAATATTTTGATCGAGCTGAAAGTAGTAACCCAGCAGTTAATAAAATAGTAGTAAATCTATCCCTTATAGACTAATGTTTGATGACTTGATTGACTCCAATTGATATATTTTGGGTCATTTGACACGTATGTGCTATTTGTATTGCAGAGAGATGTCAATTAATTACTTTATGCATCCCATGTAATCTAGCGTAAAGACAATTGTCACTTAAGTGCATCTAAGTAATCTAAGTATTGCATTCATCTCTATGTAATACAAAGAATCAATTAACCCTCTGCTAGTTATGTAACTAGTTGTCACCCTAAATGATAGGTAAATTACTAGTCTCATAGAACTGCTGGGAAATGACTGCGGTAAAACTTTGTATCTATGTGAAGTTACAAAATCGTTCAATAACGAAATCTTTTAAAAATTGAAATTGCAAATTGTAATGAAACAATATAACTCTAAACTTTTTTGAAGCGAAATGTTTTGAAATGATAATTTTCAATTGTTCATAGAAATGAAGAAGTTAGTCGACAACGTTTGGAGTTATTTCTATAACAAATTCGACAAATATGTTGCCCATTGACGAAAAAAAATTCTATTTTTATTAAAAACTTGGATAATATGCATATAAATATGCAGTTTGAAATTAAATATAACTAAATATGCAAAAATATGCACTAACAAATCAATGCCATTTTACAGCAAAATATGCGATTCTAATAGATAATTAGTCTACATTTTATTTGGACGTTCTAGAAAAAACATGCATTTACATATTAATCCGCACCCTAATAATAATTTGGATTCTATTATTTTTTTGTTTTTTATTTTTTGTATATTGTGTAATGTACGAGTTATTTAATAATTACATTTTTGGTAATAAATACTTTAAAAGTAATCATTACACATTTTTTATCAATTACTTTCTATTTCAATTAATTTTTACCCATTACATGTAATTTGTAATTGACAATAACCAAATACCAATTACATGTAATTAGTAATTGGCAATAACCAACTACCAATTATATGTAATTGGTAATTGGCATTCACCAATTACAAATTACATTTAATTGGCAATTGGCATTTGCCAATTACAAATTACTTATAATTGGTAATTGGTTATTGCCAATTACCAATTACACGTAATTGGTCCTGTAATTAATTACAAAATGTAATTGGTAGTGCCCAAGTCTGACCTCTACATAGAATTTAAAATTTGGAGCATATTTGTACTACTGGAAACACAATACATCAAAATTGTGTAGTGGTTCAAAATGCCTTTAAAGTTTTTTCGATTTTGTTGCCTTGTCTAATTTTTCTCATTGCGCGCAAAAGTTACTCACCAACTTTTGCGTAACCTGCACACACCCTTCGCAGAAAATCAGGCTGTTTTTCAGCAGTAACGTGTCCAATATTCGCTTCCAAATACTCGATCATTTATGGTTTATCTGCATAGACCTCGGACTTTACATATCCCCAGAGAAAAAAAGAATTGTAAATTTTTTAAAATTTGTATATGATTGTGGTAACCATAATATGTTTAAATTTAACATTGACATGATTGTAGCAATCACATATATGATTGTAGTAATTAAGTATATGTTTGTGGCAACCATTTTTAAGATGTAAGACTGTAATACTGGCTTTAAAAAAGACTCTCTCTTTCAAAATATAAAACCAAAACAAATATTTTTTACCCACACGCAGAGAAAAAATATAGTTGGGCATGGTTACTGTAACCATTTCAATATTGTTACAAGTTTTTTAACAATATTATAGTCACAGTAACCATTTACATGATTGTGGTAACCATAATATGGTTAATTTACGATTCACATGATTATATCAACCATATATATGGTTACAGTAAACAAATATATGTTTGTGACAACCATTCATATGATGAAGGACTTATCATATTATGTTGCTTAAGGCTTATCATAATCTGAGAACAACATATTATAATAAAATTATTTATCAGAAATATGGTTGCCACAAACATATATTTGTTTACTGTAACCATATATATGGTTGATACAATCATGTGAATCATAAATTAACCATATTATGGTTCCCACAAGCATGTAAATAGTTACTGTGACTATAATATTGTTAAAAAACTTGTAACACTATTTAAATGGTTACAGTAACCATGCCCAATTATATTTTTTCTCTGCGTGCAGAATGTTCATCAATATCCTAAGCAGTTTGTCACTGAATCAGTTTAGTAAAAAAAAGTTTTGAACCAAATTGTGAGATAATATCAACAAATTTTAGCTGAAATTTTCTCATTTACCATGAGCTTTAGCAAATCCTCAGCGGCATTTCTGTGCAATTTTTCTTTGTTCAAACTTTTTGTTTTCTCAAATATAGTACATACTTTGTCACATTTTAAGCAACTCACCTGCAATAGTATGAATGAATATTTTCAACATAATTTATAGCCTTTTTTTATAAGAATAGACGAGGAATATTATCAAGTTTTTGTTTTAACAAATTGCTAAAAAATAAGGAAACAATTTAGTTTATTTTTCTTATTGTTTTAAGCAACAAGTAATTTTGGTGTATAAATTTTTTATTGTTTTAATAATTTATGATAATCATCATGCAGAGCCAGCAATAATACAAAGAAGAAAGAAAACAAACTAAATATTAATTTATTTATTATTTATAAAGTAATATGATGGTAGGGCCGAATTTTTACTACGAACAATACATACTTATGTACCTATAAATAAAAACATATCTATGTAAATAAGTATGGATGTATGGAATGTTTGTGTATACAACAAACAAAGAAGCTTTTGTATATTTAACATGTTGTCCTTAAGATGCTTTTGATTTCCTTTTTGAAAGGAAAATTGTTGAGTATAAAATGAAAGCACTATATACAAATGTGTGTGTGGTGTGTGTAAGTGTATGTGAGTCTGTCTGAGTATGAGTATAAAATAAAAATCTTTATGTCACTCAAGATATTAATAACAAACACTTTTGCTCAACAGCTGCCAACATGTTGGTAGAAGTGGAGGCAAACAACAACGAAAATTATATTACAAGACCACCAACCAGGCATGTGATGCGATGTGATGTGATGGAATGCCAGAAGAACAATTGAATGAAAATTACTTTAGCTGCTCTCACACAAACACAAACACATACACGCATTATATTATTTGTCTCCAAAAACTGAAATCAAAGTGACAACAACAAGAAAAACGTAAAATAAACACATTTACTCATTCATTCATTCAGCTCAAGCATGTTAACCATGATGAAAATAAGACACAATACATTTTACATTGTGCAGCGAAAGACAACAACGAAGACAGGCTGATAAGTTAAAAGCCATACATATACCCTCCACTAGAACCGTTTATCTTTCCACTGCTATATATAATATGTCTATATAATCCATTTCAATTTAATAAAATGGTCAAAACATATTTATTTCGGGTGAAATTTGTCAAAAGCCTATTATTTGCTAACTATATTTTGCTTGCTGAACATGAATTTAACATTTTTTAATCATTTATCAAAATAGCGAAAGATATTTATCCTATGTTGTATTATTAATCGTTAAAAGCTGACAGATGGCATAAATGAAATTAAATAATTTATTTTTATTAAAATGCAAAACCCTTTATCTATCATAAAGTATCCAAGAATGCAATATTTGAAAAACCAATTAAATGTGAGATTCATCAGTTGCTTTAAAAAATATTGTACCGAATTTTAATAACTCAAGTAATACGCAAAAAAAAAGTTTTTAGGGTTTTGAATACAGGTCCTCGATATTCTAATTTTCAACAGAGCGTGTGGTTTTAATAAATAGAGAACACTTTTATAAAAAATATTTTACAAGAACAGAAATATTGATGTTTTTTCGTATAAAGAAATACAATCATGACAAACTAAAATTTTAAGGTAAACAAAATTATTTTTTTTTTCAAAATTTAAAAAAAAAAATTTTAACTATTTTTTTTAAATTATTAGTAAAAAAGATTTTAAGACAAAATTTTTTTTTAAATTTATTTGTGAAATAAATTTTATGAAAAAAAAATGTTTTTTGGATAAAAAAATTTTTTTTTGATAAAAAAAATTGGGTTAACAAATATTTTTTCCCGATTTTGACCCATTGTATGCCCGACTTACTATACGCTTTTGCAAAAGTCTTTGAAATATCTATCATTAGATATCCATATTATATATATTAATAATATTAAAAATATTAGTAATCCAGATATAGATCAAAAATAGCGAAAAACAAGTAAGAGTGCTATATTCGAATCTTATATAACCTTCACCAAATTATACTTCAAAATTTTAAATATTTTTAGGTAAACAAAATTTAATTTTTTTTCCAGTTGTTTTTTTAATTTTTTGGAAAAAAAATTTTTCGATTGTTATTTTAATTTTGTTTTTTTTAAATTTAAATTTTTTTTTGTTTTTTCAATTTTTTTTCTTCCGATTTTGACCCATTGTAGGTCCATCTTACTATGGTCTTTTATACGTCGTTGCAAATGTCTTTGAAATATCTATCATTAGATATCCATATTGTCTATATTAATGGCTTAGTAATCCAGATATAGGTCAAAAATAGGTCAAAAATCGAGGTTGTCTTGGGTTTTTCCTCATATCTCAGCCATTTGTGGACCGATTTTGCTGAAAAATTCTCGAAAGCATGTCTGACAGAATTATTGAAGATTTGTACCCTTCACCTTCTCACGAAGGCCAAGTAAACCAACTTTTGAAATCGAAAAATTTCAAAGAAAGTCAAAAAAGGTTTTGATTTCTTGACCGATCTTGTTGAAAAATTGTGTCTGAATTACTAACCAATAGGACTAACCTTCTCGAAAATTTCATACCGATCGGAAGACATCGTACTGGTACGTTGAGTCAAGGAAATGGGTCATTAAAACTCATTAAATTTTAATGAATGCTTTACAATATACCTTTCACACCCCAGCAGTTAAGCAAGTAGCCAATGTATCCGTTAAAGACAGTAATTGTCACAAATGTCTTATTACTTGGATGACTCCCTTTGTAGTTCAGAGAGAAGACAATTGGTTACTTTATACATCCCAAGTAATCTAGCCTGAAGACAATTGACACTTAAGTGTCTCTAAGTAATCTGGAGTGTAGTCACTTTAAACGTTTAGTGAGTAATTCGTACAAACTGGTTTTATACAAATTGTGTTGATATAATTCTAATACAGTTTATTTTTCTAATACAGTCACTTTAGTGTCTCTTAGTAACCTATGGTGAAGTCACTTCAAACTTTTTTTTGTAGTGCACTTTATTTTACGCCCCAGAAGCGTTGACTACTTCCGATCAGCTATCAGATAGTCACATTGTAATCAATTGACCCCTGCTTGCACGTGTTAAAATAACTAGTCAAGTAGCGGATCAAGTAACCAATTACAAAGCTAGTAAGGTAACTGACGCTATGTAACCAGTATGTGAATCCAATGCGTTGCCTACTTTGGACCAGCTATTAGACAGTCCCATTGTAATCAAAAATAGACAATTGACCCCCTGCCTAGGACATGCCCGTGTTAAAATGACTAGTCACGTGGCTATTGAAGTAAATGATTAAATGATTGGTAAAATCACTAGTTCGGTACTGTCTCCTACAACTGCTGGGACGTATGTTAAAACTTACATTGAATTTCAATTAATATTTTCATTGGAACAATTAATGAACTTAACTCAATGAACATCATTCTTTGATTTTAAGAATACTAATTTTTGAGTGTAACAAGAGGTGACAAAAACATTGATGTGGTTTATATGAGAGTGCATTAACACAGAGTATTATTGAAAGTAATTTTAAGTTTGCCCTTGTAAGGAAATATTTCAATTCTTAAACCAAGACAACTATAACTACAAACATACATACATACATCCATACATGCTCAAGTATTTTGAAAATTAACCCTTTTCTTGATGTCGTTACTGGTGCTGATCCTCTACTATTGTTCGTTCATCTACTGGTTGTTGGTGATTTAAGTTGTTGTTTTTGTCATTGTCTTGTTTTAAGTATATTTACATCAAAAAAAGAAAATACCTCCCACACATCCATATACTACATTCAAATTGATGTTTGTATATCGTACATATGTGGCTTTTATATACCAGAATGTGTAAATATATTTTGAATGTCATTGAGCTTTACATACATACAATTGTGTACAAATGCTCTCATATGTTCATTAGTCTGGCCCCATTTCTATAGGACAAAAAAGTTGTCAATGTATCCACTGAAATGAATTTTTAAATTGTCATTTCAAAAGAGTTTTATTCTGGAATTATTCGCTGGTGAGCTGGACCAAAGACAAACAGCACCTTCCATTACAATTTGAAGTGGAGGTTTTCCTGAAGCTTCTCATATTTGTTTCAAAATAACAAATTTCCAATGACGAAAAAGTTTTTGTAAATGTTATATTACATAAGGCGCGGATCCAGAGGGGGTGAAATAGGGAAAAAAACCGAAAAGTTTTCATATAAAAAAAGGAATAAAAAGAAAAATGTAGAACAAATTTTAATTTCATTCATATTCATTATATACTTTCATTTTATTGAGTATCTGCAAAAACTTTGTTTTGTGAACCTCCTAATGTTTATAAGTTTCATTGAGTTTATTTAAGTAGACTCAAAATTCATTCATACATTTGTTTTAAAGAAAAACAAAAAAGAAGAATCTAAAGACAAACAGAAATTCTTTAAGGATTTTATTTTTGTCATTACATTTTGTTTTAAAATACAAACAATTTTATATTTGTTGGAGTTTTTGACCCCAATTGGGTTTTAACATGACATAGACGTGACGTTTATTTATTTGTTTTTTTATGTTTGTTGTTATTGTCTACAAAACCGAAAAAGAAAACTGTTTTAAAGATCCTCCTAAATGGATTTCATTTGACACCAGCCACAATTTTCTGTCATGTGTTTACGAAATGGGTTTCCTTAAAAGAAATACTTACTTATTTGTCTTTATCTTGATAATATTTGCTGGTTTGTGTTGTGTTGTCTGTTGTTTGGTTTTCTAACTTATTTCTATTATAAAACACTAACTTCTATGGACTCAACCTTTGTTAATGGGCGTATGTGTGTGTGTGTTAATAAAACTATTAAATTTTGTAATCTCTGGGGGGAAATCCTAAAAAGTTTGCAATATATTTAACCGTATTTATCCATTAGCTATTTATTGGATATGTATTGAAAGCAACAATTACAATTAGTAACAATTTATTGCTTAAATTAACTAGATGTGGGTTTAAGAAATAAGACTAGTTTTTAAAAAAAAATCAAAGGAAATCTTGAAATTATATTTTTTTAAATTTCAAAATAATAATGTATCTTCGCCCTGTAGCATTTACTAATGTTATTTCGTCAAGTTTCTCCAACACTGCCTGTTCTTATTTATTTGCAAATAAAATATCTAAATTTGTACTGCATACTTTAGGGGCTTTTTTATTACAAACCATCTCCTGAAAATTTCAAATCGAATAAAAAAAAATCAGCCAAATCGCTCCAGCCGTTCTTACGTGATGACATTACATACATGGATACTTAAGCAGTCCCTAAATAACTTTTATGGGTGATTTCATGTCAAATGAACCAACTTTTGAAATCGATGTCTTTCGATCGGGATGATATTTACGCCATTTTGTTCTACATTTGACATTTTGGACAAACAGGTGTCTTTTCCTAGAAATATGTGTCCCAAATAGTTTAGATAGCTATTTTTTCAATCTTCCGAAAAAACATTAAAAATGTTTCACATTTTTTTCCCGAAATCAAAAACTTTTTTGACGTTTTTTTTTTGAAAATGGGACCTTTTTTCTCAAAAGAAAGCTTAGATATTTTCCTGGAAGATCAATTGGGTCGCTTATAGGGCCCGTACACGACACCATCATGATTGTGCAATCAAGTGATTGTACCAGCTGATTGATCGTGTATGAGATTGTGGTGTGATTGACCAGCTGCTGGTGCTTTATCAAAAATAGTTTGATATTTTTTGATTGAACCAGCATGATTGAATCGTGTGTTGTAAAATTAGATCATAAAATTTAAATCGTCAAGACATAAACATCAAAAAATAAAAAAAAATAAATGTGAATGCCAAAGAAAAAAATATTTTGGGGAGAATTTTTCGAAGTTTATAAAACAATGCCTTGTCTATGAATTAAAAAACCAATGCTACAATAAAATGGTAGAACAATTAAAAGAGGTGGGCCAAGAGCAAGAATGGTAAAAAAATCAACGTTTTTCGACTACTGCAGGAACAGATGCTGTTTTGGAGTCTTCGTTGTGGTATTACGATAAACTCAATTTTTGGAAGATCAGGAATGTTCCAGAGAAGAAAAATGTACCATCTTCTTTTAGAAGTTTTCTAGCAATTTCTTCATGCAAACACGTTTTTTTTATCATTTTTCGTTTCGTTTGTTTTCGTTTTGTTTTCATTACAAAGTTTTCCACACAATTTTTGGTAAAAAATTAATTTTGTACCAGCATGCTGGAGTAATGTGTGCTTCAAGCTTAATTGCACAATCACTTCATTGCTCAATAATGATGGTGTTGTGTATGGGCCCTATTAGTGGGATGCGAGTTGGATAAATGATGCGATAAAATAAATGTTTTGTAAAAACATATAATTTTTGACTCTTTCAGAAACTTTTTTCTTCAAAATGGACCCTGTTTTTATTTTGCAAGACATACAATTTTTTTATTTTTTTTTTTCAATCTTACTTTTTTCTAAAATGGGACCTTTTAAATTTTTTTTTTTTGCTCAAAAGAAAGCTTATTATATGCAAGTGGGATATATATCAAAATAAATTTTTTGTAACTCAATTTTTGATTTTTTTTTTTGGCAAATTTGTTATTTTTTTTGTGGACATTATTCATACATCAATATATCCGGCTCGGTTGCTATTTAAAATTGAGAAAATCGGCAAACAAATGTTAGAGATTAATGAATATAGACAATATGGATATCTAATGATAGATATCTCAATGAACTTTGCAATGACGTATATAACGTCTTAGTAAGTCGGACCTACAATGAGTAAAAATCGGGAAAAATATTTTTTAACCCCAATTTATTTTACACAATAATCATTATTTTTGGTATAAAATTCACAAATTAAAATTTGTTTTTAAAATTGAAAAAAAAAAATTAAAAATTAAAAAAAAAATTTTTAAATTTTGTTTACCTACAAATATATATATACAAATATATACAAATAAAATTTATAATTTGGTGAAAGGTATGTATTTAAAATTTGGCACAGATTTAAATTTTATTTTTTCCTGAAATTTTAAATATTATATCAAATGTTGGATTCAGGGTTTTTGTATATTTGACTTTGTTCAGCAACATATAAGATTTTCCAGCTTTTGTATAAGATTTTCCAGCTTTTATTTTCTATTAAATTTCTTTAGCCATTTTGATTCCTTGTCTAGAAACGAAATTTTAGTTTTTTAATTATTTTAAACGTTTCTACTTGCTCCCCTTATATAAGATAATGTTTGACATTTATATAATTTGTTTAAAGTTCTCCTAGCTTAAATGTCTTGTATAATAAATTTTAATATTAAATGTTGTTAATAAATTTTAAATAGATAATTTTACCTTAATTCTTACAGACATTGAATCTGTAATTTATTGCACACCTTTAGACACACAAACATGCTGACATTTAGTAGAGACATACACATACATATGTATGGTTGTTTGTATGTAGTTAGTATGTCTGTGTGTGTGTGAAATTCATTTAATTAAAATTCTTTTGATATTATATGTTTTCCTTGTTTACGCGAAAAGTAAAACAAAAATGTAGGAAAATGATTTTTACAACTATAGAAAGGATTTTATTCTTTGTTTTTAACATTTAAAGCAAGTTAACTACACATACACACACACATACTATACATATGTATACAAAAACCTACTCATACACAAAGCATCCGCCATGGCAGCAACAAACAACCTTGTGTTAAAAAGTATTGCTGTGCGAGAGAAAACCAATACTTAGTACTAAAATATAAATACATATGTGTGTGTGGGAAAAAAAGTACTTACTAATACTACATATTAATACAATATATGGTAGGAAATAAATATTTTCGACAAGGCATCGGACCTTACCCGCTCCAAATTTGTAAGAACCTGGTACAAATCGTCACCTAATATGCAAAAGAGCCTATCATATACACCATTTTACACGGAGAGACAAAACACTTAATAAAATGAAAAGTGTTGTGGTTATAAATATGATTTTCTTTCTTTAATAAAGTCGTTACTTTTAAAAATTAGTGAAGTGCATTAAAAACTCAATTTTGAATTTTTTTGTTGTTACGCCATTTTGCATATCAAGCAATGAAATATTCTCTGTGGTCATTAAAAATTCGAAGTTTCCCAAAAATTTTAAGTTTGCTTTGATTTGTGTTTTAGTGAGGTTCAAAGTTCAAATTTTATATAATTTGAATATACATATTTTCCTAATAATATTTTTCGTTTAAGCACAAGATATTAAACCAATAAATTGTCCTTGAACAAAGGATAACTCAAAAAAGATATATTCTATTTTCTAAAAAATTTCCTCTATTATAAGCCATTGTGTGTTAACCACAAAACATACAAAATACAGAGTGGGACCATGAGGAGATCTTGAAATAATAAACTTCTAATATGTTTTAAGGCATATCTTTGTAATTAGTTTGATATTAAGTAAATGAAAGAAATGATAATAGATTTAAACAATATCATTTAAGCAAGGATATTTAAAAAGTTATATATCTAAATTTTGTACATTACGATTTTAATAGTAGACCCAATAAGCACCAAAACCTCAAAAACTGAAACTCTTGAAAATTTTGTTGGATTTTGACTTGAATTCAAATGTAATTATGTTTTAAACTTGAAAAATTAAATAATTTTTAAACAAAAAACATATGGCTTGAATTAATGTTTACTGGAGAATACAATTGAAATAAAGTGTAACACAATTGTAATTCAATTGCTTGACTATAATTCAAGGCTTGAATTACACTTGCTTTCATTTTGAATTCCAGTAAGAAAGCGAATTGGGATAAAATCAAGATATTAATGTCGAAAATAAAAATTAATATCATAAAATGATCCTTAAAAATGTAGTATTATTTCGAATATCTACGAGTATATAATATTTTTCGGCTTAACTGTAATTACACACAAGAGTATTTACTTCATTAAAACCAAAATTTTCTCAGTTTATCTCCTTAATTTTTAAGTGAGATATATATTAGAAATTTTTATGTCTTAAAAATGCGGGATTTTTGAAAATGTTTAGCTTTTGTTTTAAAATATTTGTACAATATTAATTTATTCAAAGTATTGGCCATTGTTAGTTATAACTTTTTCCATCCTTCTGCCAATAAGGATGGATACTTTGGATCGGATACTCTGATCCAAAGTGATGCATATCCCAGAAAAAGCTTTCTGCATCGATCGAAAAAATAGTACCAAGGCTAAACTTTCCAACCACTTCTTCATAATTAGTTTTTAACATGTATAGCAACATGCGAGCGAGCGTTGTCATGATGGAATATTACGGTTTCATGTTTGGCCGCATATTCTGGGATGCTCGCTTCAAACGAATCAGTTGCATTCGGTACAGGTTCCCCGTGATGGTCTGGCCAGATTTCAGCAGCACGTAATATATGGGATACTTTTGCTCTCACCAAATACAGAGAATTACCTTAGCCATGGATATTTGGAATTTGTCGATTCGGCTGGTTGTCGGGGCTTCGTAATGACTAAAGTTTTAATCGCAATTATTGATTTGGTATAGCTTTTTTGAAGCATTTCGGACATGCAAAATCGTATTTCAAGTTCTCTCGGCTTCAATTTGGATAGTACCCAATTTACTTGCGTTTGGATGAATCCTGTTGCTCGCAAACGTTTTGAAATTGTTGATTGAGTAGCTCCCAATGATTTCACAAGCTCTAGTTGAGTTTTACAACAATCTTCATGGTATATTGCCTACAATTCTGTGCGATCTTTATCTTCCGTGTCAAAATCACCACTTCTTAACCGAGCAAACCATGTCTCACGAATTGAAATGGATAGAACATATTCACCATAAGCTTTGTTGAACACTCGGTGTGCTTCAGCGGCACATTTTTTCAAATTATAAAAGTAAAGCTAAACTTCCCTCATATGACGCTTTGTTGGAAAAAAATTCGACATTTTCGAAGCACTATAACATTCAATAACTAAGTGAGAATAAATGACACGCCAACTATTGTAAATCCTGAATTTTTATGACATTCACCCAATAATTATAAAATTTCTGATACATTTTTTTTATTTGTTTAAAGCTGGTCACACGCGGGTGATTTGTGAGTGTGATTTGTTCGTATTCGACTTCTTAATGGGGCTGTGCGCGCACAAAATCACAATTAATTGAAAATTTTCAATAAGAACTCAGACGAACAAATCATTCCGTGTGTGGAAATTTTTTATGTCGTTTTAAAAAAACAAAAAATTCGAAATTTTGCCAAAAAAAAGTTTTTTTTTAACAATAAAAAATTGTATTTCTAAAGCGACTGCGCAGATTAAAAAAATATTCATAATGTTATTATAAGTCAATTATGAATGTTCAAATAATTTTCTGAGGGGGACCTTATATGGGGACTAGGGACAAATGCTGCTCGATTATTGCCATACTTTGCAGTATAATTTCAGATTACTTAGAACTAATTTGTGCAAAATTTTGTCATCAACAAAATTATGGCTGCTCATACAGTAATACAGGGGACATTTGTATTGTGGCTAGGTGAAATCATGAACCTATATTGCACATTTTCAATACCAAACATACCTTATAAACAGGGAGTATTTGTGGAAAATTTCAGCTAGCTCCTTTTGTTTGGGACCTATCGTGTTTGCAACAGACAGACAGATGGACATACACACTTATTGAATTCGGAAGGATAAAGGTTCAAAATTTATTATATTTTTTTTTCGAAATTTTTTTGTTTTGTCTCTATAACGTTATATTTATGTGTTTTAAGTGTGTTTGTATGTAAAGGAATTAATGATAATGTGTGAGTATAAGTGTGTTTGTGTGTAATGTACATATTCAAGCATGTGGTATTTAGTACAATTTCTTTAGACCTGTTTGTTTGTTGGTTGGTATTTTCTAATAAATTTTATCCTGCCAACTGTTTGTTTTAATATGTATACACACACATACATACACATGTATAAACGAGTGTATGTAGGTATGTGTATGAATGTATATGTCTAAATATATGAATGAGTAGGCAAAATGAATGAATGAATGAATAAATGAGTGAATGTGTACGTACAATGTTGGTGGAAACACATACATACATATATTTTTTATGTTTTTAGTAGATGTTGCCTGCTGCTGTTAGAAGTATTTCCACTGATATTGTTGCTGCTGCTGTCGGTTTTCATTTAGTTGCTTTTTTGTTTTTCTGTTTACGGGCTCTATAATTAATTTAAATTTATAGTAAGGTATGCGTTTAAAGCTCTATAAAATCGTTGTTGCTTCATTTTTGCTTTATTGTTTTTATTTTGTAGTTTTCTGTGTCACAACATAATGTTGCATGTAGAAAGGAAAGTGTTATTTAAGCCAAAAATTCTTAAACCTACACCAACAGCCTGATTTTTACTTAACAGCTGCAGCTTGTGGCTTTTTCATTTTGTTTTCTTCGGCTGTGTGTGCGGCAACAATTGTTTCGCGGAAATTTAAATTGAAATTATATTAAATTCCTGCTCATTTTTTTATTGTGTTTCCGGCCAGCACAAGGCAACCTTTATTTTGACTTGATGCTGATTAAAACCGTAACATGCAGCTAAATAATAAACGAAATTGTTTTCTGTTTTTTTTGGTGTTTGGTGTTTTTTTTAATAAAGCCTGGCAAAAGACATTAAGATCAAATCTCGTTTAATTATTAAAATGTTTTATGAAAAGTAAACATTAACATTCTGTTTTGTGATTAAATGGCAGGGAGCTAAAACTAGTGTAGAAATTTATTATTTTAGATTTGATTAAAAAATGTTTGCTTTGTTAGGGGTTTGGGTTAACAAATATTGGGTGATTTGTAATAAGATATTAGATATTAGGGTGGCCCTAAAAAAATTAAATAAACCATAATCTATACTTCATGTTTAGATTATGGTTTAAGTTTAGATGTTGGTGAACTAGATCAAATGACAGTAAGATTTCAATGCTGAAACGAGAATCTTATATTATTTTTTTTTAGACGTTTCTCCACATAACCTTTCATCCATTGCGTTTTAATCGGCTCAGTAGTTTCGGAGTTAATAATAAATTGAAGCAAATTTTTTCTGTTTTAAAAAAATCATGAAAAATCGAAAACGCCTGAAATTGTTTAGATTTAGTTAATGTTTTTCTTTCGATTGACTGAATTTTGAAAGCATTTTCCCCATGCTATGTACAAATTATCATCTATATATCGCGTTTCAATCGGCTCAGTAGTTTCGGAGTGATAATAACAAATTGCAGCAAAAAATATATTTTTTACGTGAAAATAGCTAATTTTTTTGTTTTAAAAAAATCATGAAAAATCGAAAACGTCAGAAATTATACAGATTTATTAATTTATAGCAAAGTCACATGCAATAGAAACAAAATAAGATATCAGTCATAAAAATCGATTGACTATTTTTGAATTTATTCACAATTAAGTGAATTCGCTCATTTTCTCAAAATTTTTGTTTTTTGTTAGATATACATAAAATTGAGTAGTTAATGTTCTTCTTTCGAATGATTGAATTTTGAAAACGTTTTGCCAAAGCTATGTACAAATTTTCACATGTATATCGCGTTTCAATCGACTCAGTAGTTTAGGAGTTATAATAACAAATTGAAGCCAAAAATATATTTTTTATGTGAAAATAGAAAATTTTTTGGTTTTAAAAAAATCATGAAAAATCGAAAGCGGCAAAACTTGCTGAGTTTTATTGCTTAATCGCAAAGCCACGTGTAATAGGAACAAAATAAGATATCGATCATAAATATGGATTGATTATTTTCGAATTTATTCACAATTAAGTGAATTCGATCATTTTTAAAATTTTTGGTTTTTCTTTGATATACATAAAATTGAGTAGTTAATAACCGATACAAGTTCGAAATCCAAAAAAAATACTAGCTATCTGATTTCAGTTTAAATGGTTCTCCAAAATTTTTGATTTTCCTCATATGTGAAAAAAAATATTTTGTTTTTGTTTAAATATCTTTTTTATGTAAAAGTATTTCTAAAACACAATTCAATTCATCTCTCAATTAAATCCATTAATTATGTTTATATTCAAGCCCCTAGTAAAACTTAAGATCTTTAAAAATCGCTTTAATTTATAGCCTTTACAAACATCCTGCTCCCTATCCATAATGGTCGTTAAATACAATATCATCCGTTTTTATACTGCAAAGCAAAGAAAATTTAATTAAATTTATTTTTAAATTCATTATGACAATTCTCCCCATAAATACTCAGAAAAGAAAACGCATTTAGACAAATATTGTCTTGTACTCTGTTGCTAATTAAGTCATAAAAAATGTATAAGGACCTTTTCAGCAACCACAGAAACAGAAAACCCAAACAAACAATCCACACCAAACCAAACAACAAAAAGAGGCTTAATTGTTTAACTACTTTTGCTATAAATGTTGCTTATTTATCTAGCTTTTTATTGTTTATTGTTGTGGTTCTATTAGAGGATTTCAACAATCTCTAGTCATCATTGAGAACCATAAAAGGCACTAATATTTACAGCACAGCAGAGAAGGCTGGTTGAAAACTCAAAGTCTACATAAGAGATAATTAACTTTATTAAGTAGCAAACCATAATAATTGATTACTGCAACACATTTGCAAATGCAACAACATTATAGGCTTTACATGTATGTAAACAACAAACAAATGCCCACAGATATAAAGATACATTCTCTCTTGAAAAGCCCAACACATGTGTCCACAACATTAAACTGTAATATAGTTCAGATATTTTGAATGCTGATGACAGTCATAGTGGCCAGCTACAGTGTGTTACTGATGTTTGCTCTTGCTAATGCTGCTTGCTGATGCCACTAATAGTGCTATTTAATATACAATATTTTGCAAAACTAAACTAAACATGATTACATACACAGACTTGGCTATTGTCCAAGATTATGTCATAACATTATACGAATATAGACAATTTCATCCATTTCATTTTAGTTATATTTAGTTATGCACCACAGAACTTACACACTCTCTCTCTCAGAGACCACCACTCATTTATTATGACAACACAAGTCTTCATTTTGAAATTGATAAATGTTGCTTATTAAATACATTTCAAGTATATTCTTCCATATTATAATAAAATATGTGTGTGTTTTCATATTTCCAAAATTATATCAGGCCCAGCCAACATCAGCAGCAACAATCTTGTGTTGATGGACATTAGAGAAATCATGTTAAGTTTCTAAACACAGGCTGTCGCATGCAACAGTATTATTCATTATAATCAACAACTCATGCAACCAAACCCTCCTCACTCTGTCATTGTCTCATGACCTACATTTGGTTGTAACAAATAATCGATTTGTATTTATAGGCCAGTGTAAGCAGTTGGGCCGCGTGGTTCTATATATAAATACAGGGTGTTTTAAAAATTGTAAATTTAACATTATTGCCATTATAATTGGCAAGTTGATATAAATATGTCCCTTTATATGACCATATGTTTGTGTAAATCAAGCTCCCATTCAAAATACTAATCCAAAATTAATTATTTTCTCTACAATTGTTTACTGGGGTTTTAGGCAGCTTGGTATTAGAAATCAGCTAAATCGGTGTAGTAGAAAGAATGTTCTAAAACAAACTGCAATAGTAATAGCAATAGGCCCAAAAAGTAACTACAATTCAAAGAACACTATGGTGATGTGTTCAAACAATGAAACAAGCCATAATAAAGTGAATTTATTAATAATTTCTTGAAATTTCTGTACAAGGTCCTTATCACAAGTTCCCGTACTTTTTATACCCTACACCACCATAGTGGGGAGGGTATTATGCGTTTGTGCAGATGTATGTAACGCCCAAAAATATTGGTGTAACACCCACCTTAAAGTATACAAATCGACTTAGGGCCCAACTATAATATGCATACACTAGTTTAAGTCAGCTTAAGCAACTGTTCGAATACATATAAAACGTCGCACATTCCGTAAGTTTGTTTATTTTATACAAAGAAAATAAAGAAAAAAAAGAAAAGGATGAAGAAAATTAATTTATTTTCATAAAATAATAAGAAATACGATTGTTTTTAATTCCGTGTTGCACATAAATGTGCAAATGGGGCTAAATTGTTTTGAATGCACATAAGGCCACCTAAAAGTTTCTTCGGATTTTCTTAAGCATTTGATAGTCTTTTCGTTCGGTTTTGACATTAACTTAAGCTAGCTTATGTACATTATAGTTGGGCCTTTAGAATCACTTTCTGAGTCGATTAAACGATGTCCGTCCGTCTGGCTGGCTGGTTGGTTGGCCATGTAAACATTGTGCGCAGAGTACAGGTCGCAATTTTGAAGATATGTCGATAAAATTTGGTACATATAATTTTTTCGGCCCAAGGACGAAGCCTATTGAAACTGGCTGAAATCGGTCCATTATTTCACCTCGATCCCATACAAATGTTCTCTCGAAGTTGGACTTTATCAGTCATAAATGTTTAATTTATATATGTATCTACACAAATTTCATTCCAAATAAGTTTTATATAAACAAAATTCATCTCACCAAATTTTGTTACGATCGGTCCATAATTAGTCATAGCTCCCATAAAGACCCGCTTCCGAAAATCACTTTAACGTGCTTAAATCACTTAAAAATGTTAGTATATACACAAAATTCAACACAAATAACTTTCATATAGACATAAATCACACGACCTAATTTTATGGTGATCGGTCCATAATTGGTCCATAATATAAGGCCCACTTCCGAAAATCACTCACGAATATAAATTATTGATATTTTAAAAGAAAAATATTTTTACTCATTTACTTGGTCGGGCTTGACCGACCATACTTTCTTACTTGTTTTTAATTATAGATAAAATTTGCTTGGAATACATGTGGGTTGGGTATACTTCCCATGGACCATCAAGGAGTAATTTCAGTTTGAAAATGAAAAATGTCCCCAGGGACCTTCTCACCCATCGGAGGGTTAAGTTGTTTTGTTAAAAGTCAATAGATATATGTATATGGAATATGAAAATGGGCAGCAATATTTGCATCTAGTTTTTGATGGAGTTTATAATTGTAGCATTCAACATCAAATGAATTATCGCCAAACGACTTATTCCAAGAGATATTTTTTATTCAGTTAACGAAATTAACACCTCCTCTTTAAACACTGTCTTTATTCTTTGAATGTTATTAATGTTAATTAATTAAACGTTTCCCTTTGTTCTGCTTAAAAACAATATAGCACCTCACTCTCGCACTTATAATTTATTAAGGCTGCCCCATACTGGTGAACGATTGTCATAGAATCCAATCATTGTCGGAATCGGTTTTAAAAGGGACATAAAAAGTGCAATGATCTCGTGAAATCGAAAGTTATCGGTTTTATACTCGATCTAGAAGTAAATTCTTTATTGATTAAACAAAAACTGACATTGGATTTTATAAGTCAAAGGTACCTTTTTTGTCGTTTTCAAAACCGATTCCGACAATGATTGTATTCTATGACAAATCCGAGTAAAAATTAATGTTTTTAAAAAAAATGTTGGCTTTAAATTTTTTTTTTTTTAAATTTTTTGCTTAAAGTTTTTTTCAGTAAAAAATTTGTAAAACAAATTTTGAAAAAAAATTTTTGCTTAAAACTTTTTTCAGTAAAAAATTTGATTTTTTTTTTAAATTTTGTTTAAATAAAAATATTTTAAATTTTTATTTTAAAGTATAATTTGGTGAAGGATATATGAGATTCAGCACAGCCGAATATAGCTCTCTTACTTGTTTCAGTTGATATTGTTCTTTTTCCAATGTCACGTTTTTGTACTTAAATTATCACTTTGTTATCAGTAGTCTGCGATCATTCTACTCAAGAGGCTGAACATTTCAATTCAAATAAAAATTTAGTGGTTTTATCTAAAACGTCACAACATACTTGAGTCACACTGAATATAGTATATTTATTTTTAAAGTGTGTCGCGTTCGCTATTGTAAGTGTATATTTTTCAAAATTTAATGTTTTTTTTAACATTAATTTAGAGTAGTAAAACGTGAGCCGGATGAAGAATTAAGTTAAAAAAGTCGAACTTGTTAGAAATTAAAAGTTATCCACTAAAGAGGATGTGTTGAGCTTTCGAAAACCCATATCAAGCTGGCAAAATAAACTATTGTACATACGTACAACCTCAAAAGTGAGTAAACACCCTCGAATTTTTTGATTTTTTTAGGATCATGAAAATCATTATAGTCCGACTTAAATCTTTTTTTTCACAACCGAATCTATTATTCAACTCAATGTCCAACAAACCAAGACATTAAAATTTTAATCGATGAATTAATTTTAGGATTTTCATTGACTTAAAAAAAATCAAATATTTTTTGGTGTATACTCACTTTTGAGGCTCACTGTATAATGCAAAAAAAAATATAATAAGTTTGAGACCTACAAGCAAATATTGGAAAAGGATGTAAAAAAGGCAGAAAATACAATATTAATGGGCATCAGAGGTGGTCACGTTCTTCACCATGTACTAAAAACAAAGTTGTGAGAATTGTTTTACATTAAATAGAGTAAAACTTTGTTTTTTTTCAAAAACATCCACAGTTACTCAAATCGAGTTCTATTCTTTGTAGCGTTTTTGATTCAATATTTATTTCTAATATATTAAAACCAAAAAATTATCTTTTCCACTAAACTTAAGTGATAAAAAGGGCTATTGAAAAATGGAAGCAAGAGCAGACATTTTTAAGATCTCTTTATTTTTACGAATGTCGCGTTCTTGCACATGTGATACCAAAAGTAATAAATTTTAATTTTAGTATGACACTCAATCAATTTTTGTTGGGGCCAGCCTAAATACTATTTGTATGTTATTGTGAATTCATTAAAGTTGAATTACCAATACTAATACTCATACGATTTAGCCACACAACCTCCACCAATAACTTCTCTCCCACCCATACACATTTAATCACTCAAAATCACAGGCACACTGTCCACCTCTTTCTATATTATTTTTGGGCACAGAAGCGGCATGGAGGTAGTGACTCTTCCTACATGGTTTGTCTAGCAAAAATTCACAACGAAAACAACAACAAAAGGAATAAAATTGGTTAAAGCCTTTTTTGTTATTGTAGTTTTTTTTGTTTGTTTTGCTTTTTGTAGTGTATGTATGTGTGTATATAAGCCACCATTGACGGATGAGTGTCCGAAAAAAATCCATTTATAGCTTTATTAATTGCTTTGGCAAGTGTTGTTAAATTGCCAATATTGTTGTTATAGAATCTGGTATGAGAGTGACTATACATATCTATATATGTGTAGATATGAGGCTGTATGGGAGTACATATGAGGAAAATCAAAAATAGTTGAAACTGAATTCAAATAGCTTGTTTGGGTTTCAAAATGAAAAACATCAGTGACACATATCGGTAGATCACAGAAAAGAATTGTGAATCCAAAATCTTAGGTTACTAATCTTTCACCTCATAAAGTTATGGTCATTCAAAAGCTGTAAATTTAAGTAAAACATGCTTTGAAACCTACAACATTTTTTCATTAATTTGATATCTGACAAGCAGTTTCTAACTTTAATTTCAATTAAGGAAAATGCATTCCAATTTGCCGATTGTCTAAAAATTTTAGTATTCAGTAATATTCTTTGAATTATTAAGAATAAAATTATAATATAAAATGAACTTAAGCCTAATAAAAATTTACTTTCAAATTACATATATTAAGGAAATTATTTATTTATTTTTTTTTTAATTTGCAATGGCAAAACTAAATAAAGAGAACAGTTTTAGCATGATTAAGTAACAAGTACAATCGCGTCATAAGAAAAAATTTTGGTTTTCCTCATATACATATGTATGTATGCATTTATGCTTTGTTTTCCATAAACTTTTGGCATTGTTTTGTTTGTTTACCATTGTATTGGTTTTAGTATCCTTAACTCATACATGTATTATGTCTGTCTGTGTGTTTGAGAGTGTGTGACTGGCTGGCTGTCTGTTTCTTTTTCTGTATATGAGTATTCATAGGCATTATGACGAAAGCTTTTTTAATCGGTAACTTTGTGTTTTTGTTTTCCAACACAATTGATTGAATGTGAATTGAATGTTGAGTACAGTGGTTTCAACTTATATGGTTGAAAATTCTTTGCAATGGAAAGAATAGAAAATTAAAGTATAGAAGCAATTTTATCAAATAAATAGACAATTGATTTTATTAGCTATTTATACAATACTATTTTCTGGCTTTACTGGTATAACTGATTTATTTATTTTGCCTTTTACATTTCTTTGTTTTCTTTTCTGAAACAAATTTATTTTGGTATGTGTTCTTTTCAAATAATGTTGCCTTAAAATCCCGAAAATATGTTACATGTTTCACCCTCAATTTTTAAGCAGCTTTTCTTATTGTTTGTCATTCCGTTTGTAATTTCCACAATATAATTTTCCGGCCCTATAAAGTATATATATTCTGGATCCTTATAGATATCGGAGTCGATTAAGCCATGTCCGTCTCTCTATCTGTCTGTTGAAATCAACTTTCCGAAGCCCCCAAATAACTTATATACACGAATCATAAATCAATATCTCCGGAATTCTTCCGACTCTGTTGGTATTTAAAATTAATAAGGAAAAAAGCAGGACAACCTCGATTTTTGACCTATATCTGGATTAGATACTAAGTCATTAATATAGACGATATGGATATCTAATGTTAGATATTTCAAAGACCTTTGTAAGGACGTATATAAGACCATATTATGTTGGACCTACAATGGGTCAAAATCGGAAAAAATATTTTTAACCCGAATTTTTTTTTAACAAAAAGATAGTTTTGTCTAAATTTTAATAAATTAAAAAAATTGGAAAAAAAAAATTAAAAATATATAATATTTAGAAGCTACATAGAAGAAAATTTCCTAAATGGTATGGTTATTGTTCTAATGTGATCGTTATAAATGTAACACTTGATGAGGCTATGGGTTACCTTCAATAAATGGTACAAAATATATTGGCAACAGAAAAGAAAAATTCAAATTCTTTCCATAATATGTGCTCTTCGGCCACTGTTCATCATTAAATTAATGCTTTTTCTCTTTTCAATTGCTGCATTTGTTTTTTTTTTGAATGTATAAAAGAGTTGAGTCAGTGCATACTACTGTTTCGTTTGTTTTAGTTTTTCCTCATTTTTATCGACTTTTGTTGTGCATTTTATAAACTGCTAAATATTTAAGCAGATTTTCAATATTTCTTTATTTTTTTGTCCCCATGAACATGACATTATTGTGAACAAGTCTCTTAGTTACTGTTTTGATTGTGCTGTCAAGCATTAAAGTATCCCGGGGGTAAAGAGGTGATTGACTTAAATACTTTCATTAAGATTAAGTTCTTTTTTTCATCTTTCGTTCCAAAAACGCTAGACTAAATTTAAGCCCATAAATAAGAATTTTATAAAAAGTTTTATAAAGAAGATTATAAAAATATGTATTGTATGTATGGATATAAATATTTATTATAGAGAGGTTTGAACTGCAGCATTGATTTTATAAATAAGTTAGTAAATATTTTAAATTTTGTTTGGGATTTTGTATAACTGGGAGTGTGTCAAGTTTAAGTAACATATTTTATGTAGTTTAGTTGTTATAACGATATCGCTTCAAATGTAATTTAAACAAATAAAACTTGTTTATACTTTGTGGTATAAATCTGTATTTTGATTTTGCTGATTTTTAATCATAAGACATTCACATATATTTTGGTATGGTTTTTAGTAATTCCAAAAACCATATTATATCAAAATTAGAAATGTTAGAAAATTTAGAAAAAGTACCTTAATGTTAGCCATTGCTAATCCTAAAAAAATTGTAAATAAATTAAATATAATTTTTAATGGGAATATTGCCTTGTGTTAGGGCGTATTTTTTTATTACCACGTTTATAAATATAAAAAGTTTCTGCCTATTTTGTGCTCAAGTCTAGTGTTCTATTTCATTTGAAATGTTATTTTGCATTTATTTAATTATAACTAAAGTTAAACAATAACAAGCAGGCTCTTTAATTAAAATCTAGTTTAACGATTTTTCCTATTGACCACACCAAATACACACATACTTACATACATACATCCGCACATATATACTTACACTTACATACACAACACAAACATACTCGTGCAAAGTGCAATTGTACTGGCAACCATTTAATGATTTGTATCAGCAACAATAAATACTTAAATGTGTGAGTATTAGGGTTGCATTTATATTGCACTTTTTCCATTTTCTAAGCTCCCATCTAAAAATCACATTTTAGGAAAACCGAATAATGTTTAGAGGTTGCAAATTGTATTTATTTTATTGAAATCAGTATTCACGCTAAACCATAATATACAATCTTTAAAATTTAAATTTTTATTCCTCATGTATTCCCTGGGAGTTTTTTCCCTTTTCCATTTTTCCTATTCAAATTCAATGCGAAAAAACTCCTGGGGAACAAACTCCTACTAAATTTTTTATTCATAATTGGGCTGACTATTTTTTTTTTCAAAACAGTTTTTTTTTAATTTTTTAAAAAATTATATTTTTATTTTCAATATTTTTTTTTAAATTTATTAGTGAAACACATTGTGAAAAAAAATCGAGTTAAAAAATATTTTTCCCGATTTTGACCCATTGTAGGTCCAACTTACTCTTTAGTCTTATATATGTCGTTGGAAAGGACTTTGAAATATCTATAATTAGATAGCTATAGCGAAGAGAGCTATATTCAGCTGTGCTGATATTTTTAGGTAAACAAAATTTATTTTTTTTTCCAAAATTGTTTTTTTCGATTTTTATTTAAACTTTTTTTCGAATTTTATTTAAAATTTTTTTTCGAATTTTATTTAAAATTTTTTTTTTTAATTTTAAAATAATTGTTAGGTTTAAAATTTTTTTTTTTTGTGAAAAAGAAAATTCGGTTTAAATTTTTTTTGACCGATTTTGACCCATTGTAGGTCCAACTTACTATGGTCTTATATACGTCATTGCAAAGGTCTTTGAAATATCTATCATTAGATATCCATATTGTCTATATTAATGACTTAGTAATCCAGATATAAGTCAAAAATTGGTCTAAAATCGTGGTTGTCCTGATTTTTTCCTCATATATCAGCCATTTGTGGACCGATTTTGCTGATTTTAAATAGGAAACATCTCGAAAAAATATCTGACAGAATTATTGAAGATTTGGATTCCGAAGATATCTGGGGTCTTCAGAAAATTGATTTCAACAGTCAGACAGACAGTCGGACATGGCTTAATCGACTCCGTTGTCTATAAGGATTCAGAATATATATACTTTATTTTTACTTTCGGAAAATTATATTGTGGAAATTATAAACGGAATGACAACTTTTTATATCATGACGCTATATGTAGTCAAGTTCAAAAATGTCTTTGACTGGAGCTCGCTGAGGCTTTTGGATAAAAATTATTTTATTTTTCAACATACTTAGTCTACTTTGAGCTCTATGCAACATTTCTCCAATTTGTTTATCCCTTCCAAAAAAAAAAAGATTTGTCGTGTTCATTGAAATATGTATATTTTGTGAGATACTTTTATCAAATCTCTCCAAAACATTCCTTCAGATTTGAAAACAAGAAATAGTCACTCGGTGCTGAATCCTTAGAATAGGGAGGAAGAGGGGGCATTTCGTAGTCTTATTCATGGATTTTGCGTAAAGCTTTCTTATCATTCAAAATTAAAATCGCTGAGCGATGTGAGATGTCTATGACTTCCATAATCTCTCGCACTTGCAATCTCCGATCTGCCAACACCATAACGTGACTTTTTTCTATATTTTCGGGTGTAGAGAACACAGAACGTTCGTCATCTTCAGTAAACCACTTTTTTACTATTGAAATTTATGGTGCAGCGTTCTTATAGTATTTATCAAGTTTAGCCTCTATTTGAGAAATTTTTTTTGAAAAAAAAATTATGCTTAATGAGCTGACGAAATTTACTTGTTAAAATTTTGACAGGAGTCAACTGACAGATGCCAATTTTAAACCTTTGGAGCACCGAAAATTGAGAAAATCTAATATAAAGGCCACCCTAATATACGGACATGTGTATGTAAGTTGGTGGATTGTTTATTTTTATGGAATCATTGAAAAGCATTGTTGCACATCGATTCTGCTTCCTATTTTTTTTTGTTTTATTAATGTGTGTTTGTGTGTTTTTCGTATCTAAATGTTATACTGCCCAGCAGTTCTAGGATACTAATCCGAATTAGTGATTTTACCTATCATTTAGGAAGACAACTAGTTACATAAGTAATAACGTGATTAATGGGGGTCAATTGACATTTTTTCATTACAATGAGATTGTATGATAGCTGGTCCAAAGTAGTCAACGCATTGGATTCACATACTGGTTACATAGCGTCAGTTAACTTACTAGCTACATAAATGGTTACTTGATAATCTACATAACTAGTTATTTTAACATGTAAAGGTGCTAATTGACCTCAAATAGTCAGTTGAAAAGTCATCTTATAGACAGCCCAATAACAGGTTGCTGGTAAATAAACCTTCCATTGACAACTTTCCAATATGTTACTTCTGGTGTGTTAAATAACTACTTTCTAAAGTGCAGTACAAAATAAAATTTAAAGTGTCTACACTCTAGGTTATTTGGAGACAATAAAGTTACAATTGACTTCACTCTAGTTTACATGGGATGTCAGTATACTTAAGCAAAAAGAAAATAAACTAAATGAGAATTATATCAACACAACTTGTATAAAATCAGTTTGTATGAATTACTCACCAAAACTTGCAGAACAAAATTAACGTTTAACTCAAGATTACTTAGAGACACTTAAGTGACAATTGTCTTCACGCTAGATTACCTGGGATGTATAAAGCAATCAATTAACTTCTCTCTGCACTACAAAGCGCACATAGGTGTCAATTGATCCAAAATTTATAAATAGGAGTCTGCCTAGTGATCAATATTACTGACAATTACTCTCTATATGGGATACATTGACTACTTGCTTAACTGCTGGGTGTTTTTGGGGTGTGTGGAACTATTTGGCATCATAGTGGCGCTGTTTTCATCTATTTTTTTTTTTTGCAATTTTATGGTTGTTTGTTTTAATTCTTTTATAAGAGTTTTTGCTGTTGTTGGTGTTTATATACATTTTATTTGTTTCAGCGATTGATTGGCTTCTCTTTAATGAGTTGCAATATACTATACAAAAACAAAAAAAAAAAAGAATTGAAAAAAGTAGCTAAAGAGCAAAAAAGGAAAAATTGTAATGAAAAGATTTACCTCAATGATTTTGAAACAAAATGTTAATTGCAACTACAACATGAAAATAAATATAAATTGTTGAACATATAATTAATGTGTATTAAAAGTAAAAGCTTTTTATGCAAATAATTTAAGCGGAAAAAAGGAAATATAATCACAGTAAAAAAAACTACAAATGATTTTATAATATAAAATCGTTTGCTACAATTTGTTAAAGGCTATTTTTTTAAAAAAAAATAGAAGGTAAAACCCTAATCTTAAAGCCATAAATCTAAACTTAGGTTTTAACTTCCTTTTTTAATATTTTAAAAATATTAAAGCAAAATTTACAGCAAGCTTTTAGGCTAGTTACTTAGTTCTTTTCTTATTTATACACTTCTTTTACTTTACTCTCATTCATATAAATGAAATATTTTTAAAGCCTGCAAAAGTTCCTTGAAGTAGTGACCTTTTTGTGTGGGCAAAATGTTGTAACAGCTACAAAAAAATACTACTTTTACTCCTTATAAAGCAACTACTTGGTTTGATTGGCTTTTTTACGAGAACACGAGAACAAAATAAATCTAAAGCACCTGCAGCTAAATGTGTGACCAACTTTGCACATTTGGAAGAGTCACAAATAAGTACACACTCCCATGCAAACATAGCAGCAGGGCATCTTTATTCTGCCATACAGCCATGTTTGTGTTTTAAAAGTTCAACAAAAATACATTGCAAAAGGAAAAAATAAACTTGAATGAGTGATGATGGTGCTGAGGGTGCAATTGAAGTTTTCATATTCTAAACGAAGGTCAGTGTGTTAAAAAAGGCCATCATCATCATATTTTTGTGTGTATTTTGGTTTGTTTAGGTACATTTAAGGTACTTATATTTTAATTTAAATTAGAAATACATACTGGGTTAGTAGTAAATAATATTTACTTAACACATAACTAACGAATTTTGATTTTGATCAACATTTCATTTACTATAACACTGCTGCGGAAATACTTGACACACATAAAATTTACAAAATTTCATTTAAAATATGGCATCAAAAATGTAAATAATGTAATAAACTGTTTGTGGTTGTTATACTATTCACCAC
Source organism: Calliphora vicina (assembly GCF_958450345.1). NCBI lineage: Eukaryota > Metazoa > Arthropoda > Insecta > Diptera > Calliphoridae > Calliphora > Calliphora vicina. The sequence goes on from NC_088784.1 coordinate 109,773,980, forward strand.
CATAAGTGGTAAGTAAGGGTATATGAGGAAAATCAAAAATGGTGGAGCATCGTTGAAACTGAATTCAGATAGTTTGTATTTTGTAATGAAAAATCAGTGACACATATCGGTAGACCATAGAAAAATAACATGTGAATTCGAAATCTTATGTTACTTACCTTTAACCTACGTTGAATGAGTTCTAAGGACTATTGCGATACTGATTACAGTTGATATAAAGTCTTTCTCCTCTTAGGCTCTTTTTATACCCTTCACCATGAGTGGCAAGTAGAGTGTCCCTTAGAATTAAATTTTTTGAATTGTTGAAACGGTTCTCGCTGAAAACTTTCGTAATGACCTAAAATACCACGGTGCTGACTTTCGATTTAGTTTTAAGGTGCATTTACAAGGGGAAAAAATGCATTTTTTCAGTTTTTTTTAAATGTTTGCCATTAAATAATTACTTTTATAATTTAATTCAAAATAATCGATATGTGTACGTAATTGTCGTTCTAATAAAATATAAAACACAAAAGTTGGTTAAAAAATGTTAAAGTTATTGAAAAATCGCCAGGCCTTTAACGTGTCTCAGTCCACTAGAACAAGAAATGTAGCAACAAAATTAACATATTTTGAGAAATATTAAAACAAAAGTTTATTCATACTTAAAATACATCCATATTTACTTGTATATGAGTTTTTATCTTCATAGGATACAGTTAACCTATTCGCAGGTATAACCAAATCGGCAGTTTCAAAACTCCAATTTCAAATTTTTAAAAATTTTGTTAAACAAATTTCAGAATTTTTTAATCATCACATGGGGATTTATTGACAACATAATAGGAAATAAAAATGTTAAAGAAGTATGTCAATACCTGCAATATACATTTTGCGATTTTCGAGAAAAACAAATGTTTTGGCCATATTTTGGCGAATGAGCCCAATTTCCTTACTGTTATTAATTTAAGTAAAATCTGTTCAGAATATTATAGTACAGCTAATTTTAAATATAGTCTGAAATTTTTCCTAAAATCGGAAAACGTTAACCCTTAAATCTTGAAGGTCAAAGGTAAAATTTTTCAATATTTGGAATTTCTAATGGAAAGATAGCGAAATATTGTATATTTTTAGGCCGATTTTTATGAAACCTAAGAGAAATATAAAATGAAGTTTAGTATTTACAATAACAGCACAAAAGTTGTAAAATATATCCCCAAACTAGTTAAATTGACAAAATTGTTTGGAAACGTACTTTATATTGCTTTAAATCATTTAAACAGAGCATGCCACATTTCAAATTTAAAAAAAAAACTTTTTAAAAATTAAATCAGTGTTCTTCTATTATTTAAAAATATTCCAATTTGAATTTACCAACATACATTATACTGGCCTATTAACCTTCGCTTTACCAAAGGTTTTTTATGTTCATGGTTTACCAATACCCACCCGGGTGACACTACACTTCTATAAATATGTATATGCGACGAACAAAATTTTAAAAAATTGAAAAAACCTTATAAAAAGTTTAAAATGTTTCTATTAAATTCTATAGAACTCTAAAATTTGTTCAGTGAGTACAAATTTTATATAAATCGAAACAAAATTAAAAAAAATATTAATCCAATAAAAACGATGTGGTCACCCGGGTGGGTATTGGTAAAGCGATGGTTAACACTAGTTTGTAAATGAAGTTTGGTTTATACTATTTTGGTGTTTAATATTATAAGTGTTCAGAGTACTGGGAGGGTTTGTAAAAGACTAATTTTATTTCTTGAATCTGAACCGGTCTACTTTACAACACAAAGTTTCTCTCATAGGGTAACATAAAGACGAGAAGGAATTGTCAAAAACCTAAGTCTATTGTTCAAAACCTATCTCTTGCAACAACAAAATACATGCTAGTCAATGTATTTTGTTGTTGTATCAGAAATATTATTTGTTGTATTTTTGTTTGACAAATTGGAGTGTCTCGTCTCTATGTATAATTCTCTATGGTTTCTCTGTTGACTCCTTTGTATAGTTGTCACATGGAAATATTTTTGGAAATTTATTTAATTTCACTACAACATGTTGGTATTGTTGAGCTTTTCCTAAAGTGTTTTTCTTTTTGTAAGCTTTTGCAGGGCTTCCTCGGCATTTTCTATAGTTTTCCATATTTGTTTTTCTTATTTTCTTTAGATTTTGGATACATGACACTTGTAATCAAATGCCAAAGTCTTAACAATATTCTAGCATGTTTACTTAAGTGTTTAAAAGTATACTTGAAAGTAGATGTGTGTGTGTGTGTGTGACAACACTCTATAATAACAACATCTTCATCTATTCTCATGAATCGTTTGGTATATATCCCAGCAGTTCTGCAATGACTATAAAATAAGTAAATTTAATATCTACTTACTTTGCTGACTCCAATTTATATAGTTTTGGGTCATTTGACAAGTATGTGAAGTTAATTGGTTACTTTATATATCATAGGTAAGCTAGTGTGAAGTCAATTATCACTTTGGAGTCTCTAAGTAATCTAGGGAAGTGTCATTTCAAACTTTTTTTAACCGCACCTTCACCCAGTAGAAATATTCTATTGGAATTTGTATAGCATAGTTTAGTCTTTGTAATTTTTGGAGGCTGCCTAGTGCATGCATATGATCAAATAACTAGTATTACAGCTAGTGGTGATAGATTGAATCACCAGTTCGAGACCCTTAGCCAGAACTGCTGGGGTAAGAGTGTAAATTTATGCAAGTAGTGTGACTAACACACACTTAGTCACTTCGGTTGTTCTCTCATCTTGTGTATCGGTATTACAACTAAAGTATTTATTATTGCCATATTTCTGTTACATATCTTAAACAAACTTGCCATGTAGCAACAATACCAAAGAGGATACACGACAATAATTTAGATATTAACCAAAATGTGAAAAACTTAGAGAGAGAATTTACTTTTAATACTCCTCACCATGAGTCAGTTGTGATATAGCCATTTTTGTCTCTGTTCAAATCAACTTTCCGAAGCCCTTATATAACTTACGAACATGATTGAAACATTAATATATCGGGTAAAATCCTGGTTAATTTGGTATTCAAAATCGAAAAAATTGGGCCACAAAGTAATTTTTTTATCTATTTCTCCTTCAGTTCTTTCCTTTGCCTTTCGATTGCTAACACTTAAACGAATATGGGATTTCTTATAAATGATAAAAACTTCTTTAGTTACATCCTTTATTTTCCTATGTCCTGTGTGTTTTCTGTAGGTCTAAAAATGTAGATATATTTTTCTTTACAACTTCAATGACAACATATATTTTCTTCACATTTTGAACACAATTTATACAATTTTTCTTTGTAATATTTTTAAGGCACATGTTGGATGAACGTAGGCATAAATATTTTATTAATTTCAAAACAGGTAGAGAAGACAAATTAAAACAAACAAATAAATGAATTTATAAAATAAAAAAGAGATAAATAAAGAAAAAAATTGTAGGTTTAAATTTGATTTAATGTTTGCTATCTTTTATTTATGGTAATATAAGTTGAAGTGTTATAAACACTTGAATGTGTTGTGCTTAAATTTTTATTGCATTTTAAAAGAAGGAAAAATCACCTAGTAAAAGCTTGGCATGTGACATGTAGTTGCAGAATAGTGTTTTAAAAGCATAGACTATTGCAGGCTACCGACCACAATCTTTCAAAATAAAAATACTCGTGTTTATATGAAGACAATTATTTTGCCGCTTTATTTATATTATTTTATTTTATTTTAAATTTATTAAGAAAATAAATTTATTTGTTTTTCATTTTTAAGGTATATAATTATATTTTGACAAATGAAATATTGAAAAGCGGTACCATTAAAATATTTAATTCAACAACAAACAGCTGTTCTGTCGTATTCATTATAATTAGGTAACTGAATACTGGGCGACAATTGCTGCCAGCTGCATTTGCAGTGGTGTAGCCTGCTGTAGTCTATTAGTTATAACTACCTGCTATAAGTATTACATAGAATTAGTTGAGTATTTTTTTTTGAAATCTCATATTTTGTATATTATTGTATGGCCATCTCAAGCCATCTAATGTACAACACTTAAAGCAATCAATATAATTCTTAAACCAAACTTCATTTCTTAAGTCCGTCTGTCTGTCTTGTGCATAAAATGTTTTCATTACAATTAGTTTACAGCAACTTCCAAAACACTTCAGGCAATCCTTTGATCTCTTTTTTGCTGCCAACTTTTAAACGAACATGCATTTTTTAATCACTTAAAATGAATGACAAGACAAAATGCTTTAAAATTTTATTAATAATTTACATGCTTTGTTTTACTTAGTTTTTTGCTTTTTAACTACTTACATCAGTGTCATTATGCAGCAATGACAGCAACAACAGCAACTAAACTTAGCCACCTGCTGCCACACAAAAGCGGGTGAGAAACCAGGGGAGCAGTTAAAAAATAAAACTTGACAGTCACTTCAGTTTTGCTTTTTACAAAACATAAAGTGAAAACAATTATATTGAAATTAAAGATTACACAATAAAAGTATGAGTGAGAAATTTGAAAGAATTTGAAGTAATCACTAATATATGACTTGCTTTTATATCTAAGCCACAGCGAAGAGTTTAAGCAGTTTTACTTTTTTAAAGATTGCAAGCAAAAACATATTTTTTTGGGACAACAAGTGTACAAATTGACCACAGACAAATAATATTCAGTTGTCTATGGGTTCTTAGTTTCAGGTGATTTTACTAGCTGGTGTAGGGTATGACTACAAAAATGAATGGCATTTTTATTATTGAAATCATGATTTGCAGTTTTTCTATTTTTCCAGTTTGTGTGTGGTATTTTTCCATTTATTTTTTTTGGCTGGTCATGAATAAAAAATCAACAAAAATATAAATTTTGTTTGCAGATTTTTCTATTTTCTCATTACACAAGCATTTTTCAAGCTGAGAGAGAACTATTAAAGTATTTGAGCAAATGACATAAATATTAGATTTATTTGCTTAAATATCCAGTAAAAAAATAAATAATTAAACAGAATTCTTAAAAATGCAACTGTTTGAAACATATTTTATAAAATTAAAATCAAATTGTATTCAATAATAGAGAAACAAATCAAGACAAAATATTTTCCAGACAGCCCAATTTTCGCCATACATTACAGTTTAATTTCAAACTACTTAGAGCTAATTTGTGCATAAATTAATCGGGATTGCCGTATAATGAATATGACTGCTCAAACAGTATTCTGGACGAAATTGGTATGGGTTGAAATCATTGGGTGTTTCTGAAATCATGCACCGATATTGAATACCAAAGAAAATTTATTAACAGAGAGTATTTGTAAAATATACATTTTTTCAAAGTCAACGTTAGCTATGACCTTTTCCCATCTTTCTGCCAACATATGGATTTCGAGCCAAAAGAACTACTCATCTTTTGAGCCTAAGAACGAATCAATATAATTTCTAATACTCTGTTGTAAGGTGAAGCGTTTTCCAGAGAGAGCGTTATGCATCGATCAAAACATGGTCTGGACTATAAAGCCGGCGAAGCAAAACTTTGCAAACACTTCAATGTAAATAAGTTTTAATACATAGAGAAAACAGATTCGTAGTAGCAACAGAAATTGTTTCCAATCGAATGATTCGGTTGCACATACAGAGTTTTTCAATTGAAGAATTTCAGTTCAAGCAATTAAAGTTTTGTTACCATTTCTAATATTTCGTAGCTACAACCGTAAAATTCAGTCACTAAAGCTGGGTTTCCGCATACACCGTTTTAGTTGGGTGCGTTGCGGCATAAAACAGAAACGAAATTATTTTTTTAATTTTGGATGTTGCACATTAAATAGAATTTCATTATTTTTGAAAAAATCTATTTTTTTTCTTCTTCCAATAAAGACAATTTATTTTTTTTATTCATTTTGAATTTCTTTAAATTTGAAATAAAATAATTTCGTTCCTACAGCACCGAAAACAACCTACTTGAAGTTGTTTTCGTTCCGGCCCCAAATGACAGGTTTTTCGTTACTGATCGGTGTCGTTTCGTTCCCAATTTTCGTTGTCGATTTCTGAAACGAACTTTTTTTGGTGCAAATGTATGGAATTTCGTTTTCGGTGCCAATTACGGTGTATGCGGAAACGTAGCTTTAGTTAGAATCATTCGATTGGCAACAAATTCGGTTGCTACTACGAATCTGTTTTCTTTATATAGGTGTTGCAATATGTGGAGCGAGTGTTGCCATGATGGAATATTACGGTTTGATGTCTGGCCGCATATTCTGGGAGTTTTGCGGCTAATGTTCGCTTCTAACAAATCAGTTGTGTTCGGTACAGGTTCCCTGTGATGAGGCACGGGTCGAGAGGGGGTGAAATAGGAATTCCCCCTCCAAAACCAAATAGTTTTCATATAAAAAAGGAAAGAAAATTAAAAGTGTATAAACAATTTTTATTTTTGATGGTTGACCTGGATCCGCGCCTGCCTTTGATGGTCATATTCAGCTGATCATAATATATAGAACTCATTTTCTCCCACCAAATGCAGAGAATTACCTTAGCGCCATGGATATTTGGTGTTGGTGTCGATTCGCCTGTTTGCCTGGGTTTCACATACGATATCTTTCGCTTCGGAATATTTTCATCGCAAGCAATGTTTCGGTGCAAAAATGATTTTGGACATGCAAAATCGTCTTTCAAGGTTTCTCAGCTTCAATTGGTATGTTACCCAATGTCTCTGCTTTTGAATGAATCTTGTTGCTTGCAAACATTTTAGCTCAATTTTTATGGAGTAATGTCTACATTTCTTGGTCTTCAAACTGTGTTGGCTGGCCTGTGCAATTTTTGTCTTCCGTATCAAAATCACCACTTCCGAACCACACAAACCATCACTGTCACGTTGAAACCGATGGAGCACATTCACCATAAGATTTGGTGAGAAATCGGTGTATGAATGAAAACAAAACTTCCCGAATATGACGCATTGTTGACATAGAATTCTACATTTTCGAAGCAAAAAAGATTTTGTTAATTACACTATAATATTCAATAACTATGTGAGAATAAATCCCATATTTTTAAGTCATACACCCAATATAAAGAAATTGATATAAATGGAATTAAGTGAATTTGTTTGTAAGATTTGTATTGTTAGTTTTCTTATCTACTTCTTGTCGTTTGCTACTAAAGAGTGTGTCGTGGCGTATGAGTGATATTTATCAAATTTTTATACAGATAATCATTATACGTATTGTGGTGCAAATAAATAATTTAAGGGCCATTATTACAACTTGCCGTTATAGTTAAAGTTGACTTTAAGGCAAGTTGTAATAATGTCCCTAAATTTAGTATCAAATATATCAGCATGAAGAATAGTGACTCAAAAGGACTCCTATTAACACAAACTATTACTACTGTAGCATCTTTTTCATGGTCCATGAATACTTTTTATATATTTTTTTTTACATAAAGCTACATTAAAATTCATTCAACATACTGGTCATGTTACAGCACCGAATTGATAAAGGAAAGTGAATGTTTTTTTGACTTCTTAATTGAACAGTATGTAAATGCAATAGATTTTTCTATATGAGTAGTAATTAATACTTTTTGTAATAGTCTCAATATGCACCCAAGGGAAAGCTGATTAAAAATCAACTATTTTTATGTTCTCAAACTTAATTCTTTTTAAATAGCATATTATAGTACTGAATAAATCTTAGATATGTTAAAAGTTCTGCAAAATATTGCCTTTCAACATATTTTGCAGCAGTATTGCTACAAATGTATGGAATTATTTGAAATGTATGCAAACAATTGAGAATATTTTAGTATTTAATAATTTCAATATTTGTTTTCTGCTTTATTTATTCTAACAAATAGTAATAAAGCTTTTAGTAAATATACATATATACAATATGTAAATACATATAGAGAGATAAATAAATAAATATATAAACAAACATGTCTGTATTATAGATTATTGGCTTAAATTGAAAAGCAAATAGTTGGTGATTCCGTTTTTGTTTTATTCTTATTTTTTTTTCTTCTACATACAAATCAAATGAGTATTTACATGGCATTTAACAACGAACAATGTGATTACATTTATACAAATAATAAATAGATAGATAGATATTTAGATAGCTATGGATAATGTAAATGTGAAACATTTTAAGAAACAAATAGAAAAATCAATGCAAAATGGAATTAAGTGAATTTGTTTGTAAGATTTGTATTGTTTGTTTGCAACTAAGGAGTGTGTTGTGGCGTATGAATGATATTTATCAAATTCTTACACATATAATTATTATACGCCCTGTATTACAACTTAATAATGATTGTAAATGTTCTTAATTATGTAATAAACCAATTTTTAAATGTTATACAAAGGTTTTTATTGGAAAATTTTTTTATAAATCAAGGAATAATAACTTGGATTATTTTATTACATTTACATGGTAATAGAGTTTTGTTTGTAAAACCACAAAATCTAGAATGGACACTAATATTTAAAAAAAATCAATCTGCACTTCACTAAAGAGTTCTGAAGAGTTGTGTCAATTCTGTCCATCAATCTTTTAAGCAAACAAAAAAAAAATAATGAAAAGTATAAAGTAGAAAGTAGCAAAAACATAAACAAAACGACATTTAAAATGTATTTGAACAGACGTATGAGTGATACTAAATACATGTTCATCAATATCAATCATACGTCATGCTGCACACAACATTCACATAAAATCACAAGCCCAAACACAATCACAATCAGAACTACCAAGGATTTAGCACATTTTCATAAATAATAGCAAACAAAAAAAAGGCCAACAATTTAAGCTTTTGTTTAAATTGATCAATCACAGAAACCGGAAATTTATTAAGCCTTGAACGAGTGCTAACAAAATTGACACACAATTTTTGTTTATCTAAAACACTTTAGAAAGTTTATTTTAAGGTTTTCATTTAAATTTTATTAATGTGTGTTGACTTAAATACTTAACTTTTTAATCTTGGAAAATAATTTTTTTTTCTATTTTTTCCAATTTTTTTTTGCAAAAAATGTGTTGGTTTCAAACGACATCAAGAGTTTATCTTAAGTGTGGGAAAGCATGTTGTAATTTTTAGTAAGTGATTAACTAAATAAATCATCGCCTTCATCTAGAATTGAGTGTCGGTAATAATACAAACATATAGTTGTACAGTGAGTGTTAATAGAATGAAAACCTCTCCGGCCTTCAATATTAAATTCAACACTAAAATTTATATAATACAAGGCATCGGAGCTTATAAGTTTCAAATTTGTTAAAGGTTATTTATGGTTATAAAAAATTTAAAATTTTTCAAACATTTTTAATAGATCTATTTTTTAATTTAAAATTTTCTATAAGAATGGTGTAAAATCTCTCAATTTGAATTGAATATAACTTTTTAACCGCTTTTCCAGTTTTTAAAATATTGAACTTATACCACTGCTTACGTACTCTAGTTTCAATATATATGTATGCCTAAAATCTATTCTCTTTTGAACCAAAAAAATTTACTATTTTCTAAAGATCTCCCCATTTATTGGGTATATTTATGATTTAAAAATGCGAGATTTACAATAGATGGCGTTTCATTTGAACTCGGTTTTTGTTTTTAATAACTTATATGTCATTTTAAAGGTTACATATCTGTCATTAATTCTCACTTAGTTATTGAAAATTACAGTGTAGATAACAATATTTTTGTTGGCTTCAAAAATATTGAATTTTGCATCAACAAAGCGCCATCTGCGGGAAGTTTGGCTTTACTTCTTTAATTTGAAAAAAGTGCCCCTGAAGCGCACTGATTGCTCACCAAAACTTATGGTAAATGTGCCGTTGGTTTCAATGTGCGACTGATAGTTACTTCATGAAGATTGAAAACTTAACAAGAGCTTGCAAAATCATTGGGAGCTACTCAATTAGCAATTTGAAAATGTTTGAAAACAGCAGGATTCCTCTAAAAGCACGAATTGATGTTGAGATATATTGAAAGATTAAAATGCTGCTTGAACGCTATAAAAAATTATTTTTGCACCGAATCATTACTTGCGATGAATAATTGGTCCAGTATGATAATCTGAAGCGTAAGAGATCGTATTTGAAGCCCGGCCAACCAGCCGAATTGACATCAAACCCAAATATCCATGGCATTAAGGTAATTCTCTTCATTTGTGGGAGTAAAAGGGTCCTATCTGTTATGATCTGATAAAATCTGACCAGAACATCACAGAGAACCTGTACCGAATGCGATCATTATCCGAAAAATGCCCAGAATATGGGGCCAGATATGAAAACTTAATATTCCATCTGACAATGCTCGGTCACATGTTGCAATACCTTTTAAAAAGTATTTAGAATGAAGCGGTTTCGAACTTTTGCATCACCCGCATTATTATTATCCAAAACATGACCCGACTGACTACAATTTTTTTTCAATCGATGCTGAATGCTCTTCTTGTGATACGCTTCACTTCAGAACAGAATATCCGAAATTGGTTTGAGTTTTGGCTCGGAATCCATATGTTTCCAGAATATTTAAGAAATATCTTTTTTGAGATATCCTTTGTTCAAGGTCGATTTTGTAGGCTACATCCTATTTTGATGAGCAACGGAATTCTAGAAAAAACAGTAAAATCTACCATTCATTGGATTTGATATGAGATCAAAAATTATTTATAGTTTTAACAGTGTTAGTTTATGTATTTCTATTAACCTGTATAAAAAGCGAATTTCGAAGTTCTGAAGAACTTTAAAATTTTTATCCACATGATTATCGCAATCATATATACGATTGTGGTAAATATATAAACATGTTTATGGCAATCATTTTCATGATGAGTCATATGATTATGATAACCATTAGCGGTGAACAACATAGTGTGGTAAATCCTTCATCATATAACTGCTGGTCACAAACATATACTAATTAATTGCAATCATCTATATGATTGTTACAATCATGTCAATCGTAACTTTAACATATTATGGTTACTGCAATCATATAAATAATTACAATGAACATAATATTGTTATAAAACTATTAAAAATTTTGAAATATTTACAGTGCAATCAAATATTGTTGAATTTAGAAAATAAGAGGTTCAAAAATTAGTTTTTTTTTTAAATTTTAAATTTGAATTCATTTGAGTACCCAAAATAATTTGATTCCGAATCAGCTGCTAACTTCTTACACTGGCCGAATGATTGGCAATAATTTAATCGAGTCAGATGTTTTCACTATCCATTATTTTGCCACCGACTGTTTGTTTATGTAGAGGCAGAGATTATATAATTTATAGATGTTGCCATTTGGTAACATGCATGTCTCGTATCTCCATTATCTCACTTTAATACGACCTCTCCTTCTCCACCACTGTGGCCACTTACCTTAACGCCCTACAATCCACCCAAGCCCGCCCTCTTCATTAGGCAACTGCTTGTATGTGTCGTTTTAATATGTACATTGACAAGAATGCAGCATAAAGTGAGAATAAGTGTAGTAGAAAACGAACTCATTTGTAAGTCTCATGTGCTTAAGACCTGGCAGATAGAGAGACAGACAGACGGAACAGACAAATGAACTGACAGAGAGGCAACTGGGCTGGCAGACAGGCAGGCACAAAAGATGTCGTTTATATATTTCTGTTACACAACTAACGAAAACCACACATTTAAACATGTAGTTGAGGCAACATATGCAGCATGTTGTACCTGGGTTTTTGTTGTTGTTGTTGCTGTTGTTGTTAAAATATGAACAAAATGCTGGTTATTTCCTGAAAATGTGATAAGATTTCTCATGCACTACTCTTGTAAGCCACTTGAGGCATAAATATTTTAATATGTTACATAGAAATGTGTATCTGCAAAATACCTACATATAAGTATTTATGTGTTATTGTGGGTGTATGTGTGTATATGTTAAACCATAACTGTCATCATTACATTGACATGCAAGACATGTCATAGTGGTATAAGTTTATGCTGCATGTTGTTGTTGTTGCTACTTTTCTCAGCTCAGGAAAGCAGATTCTATCCATAATTCATCTGTTGTAAATTTGTATTTTTCCCAAGTTCTGCTTTTTTTATTATAAATTTTCTGCTTCTACTGCTATTTTCTCCTGTAAATATTTTTTGGTTTGGCAAATTTTTTTTTTGTCATTCTGTGCTTAAGAACACGTATGATAAAATGACAGGCATTTAACCTGAGCTTTACGTTTTCCATGTTAACACCTTCTCTATGAGGTTTTTAGCCCACAATCACTACCAACATCACCACCACCTCTGCCTCTAACTCCACCATCGTCCATGTCCTTTATTCTGTAAAAGCATTATGTTCAAATTTGGTCTGGCATTTGCTACGTTTTCGGCACAGATGTTCTATTTTGTCGTCGACGTCGTTGTTGTTGTTTTTGTTCACAATAACTGACAATTTGATTTTAATGTAATTGTCAGGTGTCACGTCCAAAATTTGTCGATTATTTTGAAATTATGTTCTTGTAGGTATGGAATATTATTGTGTTGAATTTTAAGCATTAACTACTCTATGTCTGGTTCTGTAATGACAAATTAAAGAACAATTATTTTCGATCGAAGAGTTTATGAAGTCAAACATTTTAGGAAGTTAATATAAGAACAATCACATAGTAAATGTGTTTTTAATAGAGCTCAAATGTTTAAACTTAAGTTGAATTAATGAGCATAATGCAAATCAGTACAATTATACAGACATCATTTCATCATTAGTCAAATCTTTCAAAAAAAGCAGAGAAGCTTTAATACACAGAGTAAACAGATTCGTGATAGCAACCGAATTTGTTGCCAATCGAAGTCAGTTGATAAAGAAGAATTTCAGTTGAGGCAACCAAACTTTAGTTACGCATTCCAAAATATTGTAGCCACAACTGTAAAATTCGGTCACTAAGATAGAATCATTCGATTGGCTACAAATTCGGTTGCTATCACGAATCTGTTTTCTCTGTGTATGATATCAAAAATTATAAAATCTGACTAACAATTCTAAAGTTATTAAAAGTTTTACTTTAGGTATTTTGCATGCATATATTACAAATTTTAACTATTAACCCAAGCGAATTTTGTATATGCTGATGGAAAACAAGTACACCAATTATCGAATTCAGAAGAGTAAAGGTTTAAAAATTATTTTTTTTGATCAAATATATTTTTTTAACAAACTAAAGTATTGTTACTACAAAAAAAAAACTTTTTTCTTAAAAGTATTTTTTTTTTTGAAAAAAATATTTTTTTTTTTTTGAAAAAAATATTTAAGAAAAAAGCTTTATGTATAAAATCACAACTTTGAAACTTTTTATTTAAAACACCATTTTTCTAAATTATTTTTTTTCCTAAAAAACATACTTTTTAGAAAAAAGCTTTTTTCTTAAAAAAAGAAACTTTTCTCAGGAAAAGCTTTTATAAAAATATACCTTTTTAAAAGGATTTTTTTATTTTTTTTTTTAGAAAAAAAGCTTTACAATTTCTACAAAACTTTAAAACTTTTTACAAAGAGCTTTTTTAAAAATGAACATATTTCGTCGAGCTTAAAAAATTATTTCTTCCAAATTATTTTTAGAAAAAAAGCTTTTTTCTTAAAAAAAAACTTTACCCGAGCTTTAACAATTAATCATCCAAGTTATTGTTTTTTTTTTTAAAAACATACTCTAAGGAAAAATGCTTTTTTCTTAAAAAAATTCTTAGAAAAGGCTTTTTTTAATATTTTTTTCCAAAATTGAAGGTTTTTTGAAAAAATTTTAAAACTTTTTACGAAGAGCTTTTTTAAAAATTAACTCGAGCTTAAGAAATGATTTCTTCCAAAATGTTTTTCTTCCCAAATAATTTAAGCTTTTTTCTTAAAAAAGACTTTTCTCAAAAAAGCTTTTACAAAAATATTTTTTTAAAAAAAGCTTTTTATAAATATTTGTTCCCAAAAAAAAAATATACTTCATAGAAAAAAAGCTTTACAAAACTAATCATAAAATTTTATCGAGAACTTTTTTTAAAAATTAACTTATTGCGTGAATATTGTTTCTCCAAAAAAAAAAAATTATAAAAATTATGTTCCAAAAAAACTCTTAAAAAAACTTTTTTACTCATAGCAGAAAATTACAAATTGTAAACAGCTTTGTAAATTTGAGATTGTTTTTCAAAATGTTAAAATTTTACAAAAAACTTTTCTTACAAAAAGCTTTTTCAATAATAAAATTTAAGTAAAGTTGGTTTTCTGAGAAAAAATATTTTTTAACATCAAAAGTTCGATATTTTCGAAAAAAAAGCTTTCTCAACAAGTTTTACAATATGTTTTCTTCCCTCTAATATCTTACGCAAAGGTTTTATACAAGGCTTGTTTCTCACAAATCTTTTTCAAGTATAGTTTTGTATAAACAGCATTCTTTACAAAAAGTTATAATTTTACCAAAAATTTTTTCTAGGAAATAACTTTTTCAAATGCTTTTTTTTATTTTTCAAACATTTTTTTCCTAAAAATAAAAATTTTAAAATATAGATTGAAGCTGGCTTCCTTTTGTATGGTTCATATTAAACATAAATGACACTTTGAAAATTAATTTGTGCCTGTTAATTTTACTATTTTAAATTCTTTTTTTACGTTTTGTATTGAACATTTTTAGAAAAAGTACAAGTAACTTTTCGTGTGAAAATTTTACCAATGCAGTCCGATTTTATTAATAATAATAATCCTATTATAAATAATATTTACCTCTAAAGTAATAAAATATACGTAAACTAAATCAAATAAAATTAAAGCTTTATAGAATTTAAACCAAAAATTTGTTGTTCTCTTTCTAGAGCTGTTGCCATGTCTTTGTAATTTTCTTTGTCATCATCATGACTTTTTTATATTTTTCTTACTCTGGCACACAGATCTACGGCAAGTGTAGAATAGGAAATAAGTGGATATGAAATTATCATTGCAACTGTCAAGGTTTTACTTTTTTTCCATTCTTCTGTAAGAGGACGTTTACACACATAAGTGTATGTGTGAAAGACGAGTAGTATGTGTACAGTACATGTGTGTGTGTGTGTTTGTATATAAGTATAGTTGAATTTAGTTTATGATGGTTTTTAGCCTGGTTTTTGGCTTCTGTATACATCAGTTCAAGGTTTACAAATTATAAGTATAGTTACAATGAATGAAAATTTAAGCTTATAAAAATAATATTTACACACACTCGCACATAAACATTAATATTTTAGTGACATGTAAACACATACACTCGTGTGTGTATGTATATTTACTTATGCATGTATGTGTGTCTGTGTTTTGTAAAAATAGACAAAACACTTGTGAAAAGTGCAATGAAGAAAGACGACCTTGTTTTAATACTTCTAAATAATATACTACAGAGAAAATAATTCATTTTTCATAAAGGTTTAAATATTATACAGACATATTATGAAAAGCACACTCACACACCCATACACACACACACTTACACTCACACATTTGCTAAATGTATACATTTATCATATATATTTAATTTTCTCACACTCACACACTTATGTACGTATATGTATGTATAAATACTCACGAACATTCGCACCCTTATAAATATTTATACTGACATGTTGCATTAGAGTGGTATTGTTTTAAAGAAAGAATTTTTTTAAATTTCAACAAAGCGTAATGTCTTTTAATCTAAAAATTAGTAAAAACTAACGTACAGGCATACTAACTCCAACGTTCAAAGCATTATAAAATAAGATTTTAAACACCCAAGAAAACTTGTTTAACAAAAATATTTCTTTTTTTACCAAAATGCGCACTTTATACTTCTGAGATCATAATTCTTACTGACCAAGATCTACAATTTAAATCAAAATTTTATATACCATCCTAATTATGGCACATTATAAAGAAACTCACTCAGCTGTAAGCATGAAAATGAGTAAAAAGCAGAGTAAAACTAAAGCATTATAAGTTTTAGTGATGGTAAATTAGATTTATGTTTTCCTCATATAAAGCCTTAAATGAAATGTTAAATCTCTCTTAACATTTGTGTATTAGGGAGGCTCTTAATTTGTACTAAAATTAAAACCAAACTTAGACCTTTTCATTAAAAATTCTTTAAATAAATATAAAATAGTGTAAACTTAATTAATGTAAACTTTTGAAAATTTTTGAATCGTAACTATTACCATAATAATTTATTTTTTTACCCCCATTAACACGAAGTCTGGTTAAAATTATTTTGGTATGAAAACTGTCAGTATAACTATCAGTTAACACATAACCAGACTTCGTGTAACTGGGATTAGTTGCACATTTTTAATCCATATTAACACAAAGTCGGAAATACTCTTTAAAATTTACCATAATATGATAAGTCCTTCATCATATGGTTGTCACAAACATATATTTGTTTACTGTAACCATATATATGGTTGATACAATCATGTGAATCGTAAATTAACCATATTATGGTTACCACAATCATGTAAATGGTTACTATGACTATAATATAGTTAAAAAACTTTTAGCAATATTGAAATGGTTACAGTAACATGCCCAACTATATTTTTTCTCTGCGTGTAGTAAGGCAGCAAGTAATATTTGAGCTAAGTGATAAGTACTTATTATTTTAGTAAAACACTAGTTAATTTTGTTTACGATTTGACAAAATTCATGCGTCTCGTGCAAATGTACAGATATTTAAATTCACCCCAAGAATGTGTAGCTAAAAAAACAGAAGAAAATTGCCTTGTGTGGGAATCGAACCAGCATGAATGACCGTTTTTTGTGTCTAGGAGCTTACTCATTGCTCCATGTAAGAGTTATTATATCGTAAGTTAACAATTGTTTTAACGTAAACATATCAATTAATATTCGACTGGTGTTGAACCACTACCGTCTCGTTTTTCAGTCAAACATACTAGAAATCTGTGAAAAAGTTCATTCCTAACCTGTATAAAAATAAGTACCTAATAATGGGCTGAGTAACGACCACTCATTACAAAATAATGTATGTGGTTACTAGTTGTCATTACCAAAATTCACAAACATTTTTGAGAATCGTTGAAACTGAATTCTTTCTAAATGAAGATAATTCACACATCGGTAGACCATAGAAAAATACTTCTCTTAAAGTTACGGTCATTTAAAAGTTGAAAATTTAAAAATATGGTATCAGTACTAATAGTTTATAATGTAGAGGTTAAATCACACATAAATCGGAGTCACTTCACGCAGAGAAAAAATATAGTTGGGCATGGTTACTGTAACCATTTCAATATTGTTACAAGTTTTTTAACTAATTATAGTCACAGTAACCATTTACATGATTGTGGTAACCATAATATGGTTAATTTACGATTCACATGATTCTATCAACCATACATACGGTTACGGTAAACAAATATATGTTTGTGACAACCATTCATATGGTGAAGGACTTATCATATTATAGTGCTCTCAGCTTAAGGCTTATCATAATCTGAGAACAACATATTATGATAAAATTATTCATCATAAATATGGTTGCTACAAACATATATTTGTTTACTGTAACCATATATATGGTTGATACAATCATGTGAATCGTAAATTAACCATATTATGGTTACCACAATCATGTAAATAGTTACTGTGACTATAATATTGTTAAAAATCTTGTAACACTATTTAAATGGTTACAGTAACCATGCCCAATTATATTTTTTCTCTGCGTGTTGATATTGGACATTTTTAAACCCAGAGAAAAAAATATTGTTGTACATGTTTACTGTAAACATTTCAACATTTTTACAAGTTTTTTTTAACAATATTATGGTCCCTGTAATTATTTATATGATTGCGGCAACCATAGTATGTTTAAATTAATTTCACATGATTGCAGCAATCAATTATATGATTGTAGTAAATAAATATATGTTTATGGCATCTATTTATATAATGTAATACTTCACTTCCATACTGTCATGTAAATGGTAACTTTATCATATTATGGTTACCGCAATCATATAAATAACTACAGTTACCATAATATTGTTATAAACTTATAAAAATGTAGAAATGGTTATGGTAAACATGTAAAACAATATTTTTTCTCTGCCCGTATCTTCTATAAATAGTTGGATGGTAATACTTCTTTTCGGAAATGAAACCAAAATTCACCAATTTTTAAAACTTTTTTTCAAAAAATTAAAAAAAAATTTCAAATTTTAAAAAATTTTGAAAAAAATAAAAAAGAATTTTTGAATAAAATAGCTTGCCATTAAAATTTTTTTAAAAAAAGAGAAAACTCGAGTCTTCAAATAAAATTTTACTAAAATTTTCAGCATTTGATTCTCAGATAACGGATAACAATTTTATAACTTCTGAGCTTCGAAAATACAAAATGTGCTAAATAAGGACTACCCTAGTGCGTTTAGATGTTTGTGTGTGTGCTTTAAGAATGTATAAGTTAGCAGAAAAATGTCCAAGAAATTCTTGTCACTTTATTTGTCATTTATTAGTGCAATACATGTATGTATCAAACTAATCATTAACTAAATAAATATTTTCTGCACATACACAAAACGCCTACACCCACATATTTTTCCCAACACAAACATTCAAAGTCCTTTTTTTTTTGTTGTTTTGTTTTACGTAAAATTCAATCTTATACGCGCCATTTAACATTTACACTTGCAAAAGCACACACGTACAAACTCACATACATACATTTTTATGGCCATTTAGAAAAACATTTTTATGATAATTATGGGCCAAGTTTTATACTCCTGCTGCCTACATGGTCATATAAATTGTAGCAAATACTTACCAACAAACTGGTAAATGTTTGTGTTAACATTTATGGCAGTTTTGCGATAACTAGTAGTTATGCCTGCGTGTGTGTATAACTATTCAATTTAATTGACCAAACCATAATAGTAATTTAAGAATAAATGTTTAAATGTTGTGTAGCATGAATAGCAGTTTTATTGACAGAGGTAGAAAGCACAATTTTTGAGCTGGCGTTATAACATAGGCTGTGCTCTGTCTGTCTGTCAGTCAGTCAGTACTGGTAGAAATGGGATTATGACCATCATTAAGGACTTCATAGATATGGCAAAATAATTCGCTTATAATTAGCTGTAGCCGCGCATTTCATACTTTTATTTCTTCACTTCTGGGTACCACAAACTGAGTGTGTTATATTTTGTGCGGTTGAGATTTTATTCCGGAAAAAAAATCAAAATGAAATTTTTCTAATCAGAACTATTTTATTAAGTTGTTGCAGTGCAAGTTATATGCCATTGCTAATGCTATTGAGTGTCTTTAATTTTAACATTTTGTAACTAAATGATAGAGGAATTTTTCTGTTGAATTTGGGACAAGACTTTACTAAATTCATAATTAGAACTCATTGAGATTAATACAAGTATTTGTTTTTCGCAACCATATAGACATCCTTCTTTCACAACAAACCATGTTTATATCATTCACTACTACACACTTTTACATGTGTTTTGTTTTTTAAATAAGTTTATTTTTGTTACAATAACAAAACACATGTAAAATTTACACGCAAAGTACACACTTGTAAGGACATACAATTTTGTGAAAATGAGCGAATTTACTTAATTATGAATAAATTCGAAAAGAATCCATCGATTTTTGTGATCGATATTTCGTTTTGTTCCTATTACATGTGGCTTTGTCATAAAGCAATAAATCTGAACAATTTCTGTCGTTTTCGATTTTTCATGATTTTTTTAAAATAAAAAAATTAGCTATATTCACGTAAAAAATATATTTTTTGCTTCAATTTGTTATTATAACTCCGAAACTACTGAACCGATTAAAACGCAATATATATGTGAAAATTCGTACATAGCATGGGGAAAATGTTTTCCAAATTCAATCATTCAAAAGAAGAACATTAGCTACTCAATTTTATGTGTATCAAACAAAAAAAAAAATTTTGTGAAAATGAGCGAATTTACTTAATTATGAATAAATTCGATAATAATCAATATATGCTTATGATCGATATCCCATTTTGTTGGTATAATATGTGGATTTGAGAAAAGGCTAATTTCAGAAGTTTTCAATTTTTCATGATTTTTTTAAAATAAAAAAATTTCTATTTTCACGTTAAAAATATTTTTTTCTTCAATTTGTTATTATAACTCCGAAACTACTGATACGATTGTAACGCAATATATAAACGGATTAAAGTTTATGTAAATCTCATATTTTCTTAGTTTATTTTAATAACATCAAACTAAGCCTTTTTGAGTTATCATAAATTATGTGGAGAAATGTCCAACAAAATTTATAACTTTACTTAAAAATTTAAAAAAAATCTATCCATAGAATTGAAAAACTTTACCATTTAATGGTTGGTCAAGCCTTTTTTTGCTGTTGACCTGTTTTATTTTCAAGACTACAACAATTTCGGTTTGTAGGTACATATTTCCTTTAAATAAATCATATTCTTTTAATAGTAATTAAAAGCGAGAAGTTGTTTAAAAATTGTACCAACAATTTAAATAGTCACTCTCTTCTAATACACACACTTTACAATTTACAAGCCTACGATGTAGTGACATACTCACAACTCGCTGTTACTATTTATATACACAGCGGCATCTTCTTGAAGTCTCATGAATAATCTAATCTAACTATTTCACAGTTAATGTTGTAATACTAAAAAGTAATGTTAATAACAGCGTGCTATCACCATTGTTGCTAAGCAGCGGTTTCTAGGAGATAATTATAAACATAATGCATGTTGCAAGCAGCCATTACAGACCGTTAAATTCAAAATGATAATGTAATTTCGTAACAATATCTCAAGAAAAGTGAATTGAATTGTATGGGAGTCACTCGAGATATTTTTATACTTTATTATTTCAGATGAAAATTCACTATATTCGGTTGTGCCGAATTATATACCCTACACCAATGTATACTTTTAGAGAAATGTTAAAAAAGATGTTTATTGAAAAAAATGAAAATCATTTTAGTGAAACAAATTTTTGGTTGGAAAAATTTTTGGAAAAAATTTTGGGTGAAAATAGGCGATTTTTTTGTTTTTTAAGTGTGGAAGTTTCAAATTGAGTGACAAACATACATTTACATTAACAGTGAATTTTTTTTTCTTCAAAATTTGACATTTTGGCCAAACATGTGATTTTTCTCATCCATGTAGCTTATTTTACCTATTGTTCTTAGCAAAATCTTTCACAAATAGTTTAGATAGCTGTTTCTTCAATCTTTTGAAAAAATATTTAAAAAAAAAAAAATTTTAATATTTTTTTTTTCCGAAATCAACTACTTTTTTGATTTTTTTTTTTTCGAAATGGGCCCTATTATTTTCTTAAAATAAAGCTTAGATATTTTCCTTGAGGCCATATTTGATCGCTTAGTGGGATGCGAGTTCGATATCTATCAAAAAAAATGTTTTGTAACTCAAAACATGCAATTATTGACTTTTTTGCAAAATCAAAAACTTTGTTGACTTTTTTCGAAATGGGCCTTCTTCTTAATTTTTTTTTTGCTCAACAGAAAGCTCAGATATATTCCTTTCAGTTTTTCAAATGAAAGCTTAGGTCCATTCCTGTAAGAGCTTTTTGGTCTCTTAGTGGGATGCGAGTGGTTTAGTATCAAAATAAATGTTTTAACACAAAAATTGCATATCTTGAGATACAAAATATTTATTTTGATAGATCGGAAGACAGCGATTTTAAAAGTTGGTTCAATTGACGTGAAATCCTCCAAATATATAATATAATACATACTGAAGAGTTTGGTATTAAAAATCATTTTTTATAAAAATCAGCAGATAGTCCTTATTGAATATTAGCCTTCTTATAGAGAAGGCTAATATTATTGATAAAACATATATTTACTACATGGTAATTGTAAACATTTTCGTCTGTCAATTTTAAAAAGTCAAATAAATACAAACTACAAACCTTCAACATTCCCATTGAGGTTGATGTGAAAAATATTGGCCTTTCAATTTAACCACAACACATGCTGCTGCAACATTTGAAAATATGCAACCAAAAGGCACATTTTGTGGCCGAATCGTAAATGTATTTATTTTAATAAACAATGTTTGTGTTGAATATATAAACTGTCAGCGTTCGGGCGAAATACTTCAAAACGTTTATTGTTGCGTATGATTAATAAAAAGTAAAAAAATATTCCATTCCAACACTCATACGCTCAAGGGAACTAAATAGAGTTATAAAGCTTATGTCATAATTACATTTATTATATGAATGTTCGTATGTGAGCGTTGGCGTGTGTGTGTCTGTTTAAATAAATTATTATAAAATCCATTATTTTTGCACAAAGTAGATAATTATATTTATTGTACCTTGTATGTTTGTATTATTTAATAAACACTTTTATACTTATATGCAGTGACGGCCAGATATTTAAAGACAAATATTTGAATTTTAAGTGCGAAATATGAAATTTAGTATTAATATTTTTAGTTGCTCCAAAATGTTTGAAAAAATCGTTACAACATATATGGCAAAGATATGTGGAAATATGCAACTAAAAATGCGAAATTTGGTCCGAATCTTTTCTAATAATAAAAATATAATTATATAAAAGTAAGAAAATTTGTTTTTTTTTTTCAACAAAAAAAATTTTGCTCATGTTGTAGATCGTGGTAAATATGTATGATTTGACACAATTGACATTTATTTAACAAACAATTTTGTCCCAAATTAGCTGGCCACCACTGTTGATAAGTACGTATGAAAATATGCTACAAAAATTAAATCATATTCAATGAATTATATTATTATATTGTTATAGATTATGTGGGTTTGTTCGCTTATGTATATACATTTATTGTATTGTATAATAAAATAATAATGTTGTTTATTTATTATATAAAATTGCGGAAAAATTATTTAATATTTGTTTGGTCAAGAATTTTATTGCATAAATATGACGAACCATTATTGCAGATGAGGGTAATTCAGTTTGTAAAGGATTTGTAGAAACTTTTCGAGCTTCTGCATTTTGGAAGAAAACTAATTTGAATTCAAAAAAGTTAAAATATTTTATTTGAATGGGGAAAAATTAAAAATAATCTTTATTACCCACCATCAATATGAAAATATTTTCTGACACAGAGTTGGGTCAATTATGGACCGATCCTCAGAAAAGTTGGTAGAAAGACTTAGGTTCATATAAAACTTATTTATGTACAATTTCATCACTATATTTTAATTATTATAAGACAATTATGAATGTTCAAGTCATTTTCTGAGGGGACTATCAACAAATGTTGAACGATTTTTGCCATGCTTTACAGTATAATTTTTGAGTACTCAAAACTAATTTATGCAAAATTTTATAAGTTTTGCCGCATAATCAACATATTTTTTACTGCTCAAAGCTACATTTAATAACGGACCGATATTCCTCATTTTCAATACCAAACAAACCTTAGCAATACAGAGTATGTTTGCTGGAGAAATACACACATATTTCTCAAGGTTACTTAAATATAAATATACATATATACCATTCGAAAGGCCTCAGTTTCCACCTTCTAAAGCCGCTGAGAAACTTAACATCAGTTGATATTCAACTATATAAGTACATAAAGGTACAAAAATCCGGTTTCTTTTACCGTAACTCAAGATTTTGGAGACCTTTGACAGATTTCTAAAAACATATGTTTGATGTACTCGAAAAAACCCACCAGTTATTTCTACTTGATTCTTTTTTGAAACTCTATTTTATCTGTCAACGAAACACACCTTATTTTTAATGTAAACTTTTATTAAAGAAATTAACAACAATTGTATAATCAACCATAAATGTATTTTATTATTTTTTTCTGTAGTTAAATTATGTACATTGAAACCGCTTAAGTGGATACATAAAGAAACAGAATTATAAAAAAAAAATGCAAAAATAATTAACAACAAAGAGATTAACAACATATAATAATAGAAACAATTTCAAAATAATTTGCAGTTTTTAGCGAAACAAATTTGTTATGGATTTAGGATTTCTTTTAAATATTTTTCTGTAACGTTGCATTACAAAGAACTAATGATTCTGGTATTCTTATTTAATGTGAAATAAATTTATGTATAAATACTGATAATGCTGTTAACGTTTTACTTCTTTTTGACTTTTCCGATATATTTGTTTCCTAAAATTGCAAGTAATCTGAAAGTATATATTTTAAAATAGGCTAAGACCCCTTTCACACTAGGCAATTTAGTTGCGCAAGTCTCTTGTGTTTGCAGATGCCAGAGGTAATGACAGGTTAAGGAGTAGAAAATTTTGCATGCAGTTTTGTTGTTGGGCAAGAGACTTGCGCAACTAAACTGCCAAGTGTGAAAGGGGTCTAAGAAACGTTTTTCAAAAAATAATTTTAACTAATTTGTGATCAAAATCTAAATTTCCTTGAAATATGTCAAATTAAAATCGAATCCCACGCTGGCAGATATAACCGTTCATATTTGCTTGAAATTCCGTTTGCAAATTCTACATTTTTCACCGCACAAAGAATATACATATATTCTGGATTGTTATAGATAGCAGAGTCGGTATAGCCATGTCGTCTGTCTGTTTGTATGTTGAACCCAAACATTTATTTTGCTAGATATTCCACTCGCATCCCACTAAGCGACCAAAAATATTTTAAAGAAATGGACCTAAGCTTTCCTTCGAGCAAAGAAATTTTTTAAAAAACGGGCTCATATTGGAAAAAAAATTAAAATTTTTCAAAAAAATTTAAAAAATTTTATTTCTTGAGTTACAAAATATTTATTTTGATAGATATCCCACTCGAATCCCACTAAGCGACCAAAAGAGGCTTTAAGGAAAATATCTCTGATTTTGTTTGAGCTAAAAACAATTTAAAACAGGGTCCATTTTTGAAAAGTCAACAAAGTTTTTGATTTTGCAAAAAAAGACAAAAATTGTACGTTTTGAGTTACAAAATATTTATTTTGATAGATATCGCACTAAGCGACCAAATAGGTCTTCAAGGAATATATCTAAGCTTTGGGGAAAAAAGGCCCATTTAAAAAAAAAAGTCAAAAAAGTTTTTGATTTCGGAAAAAAAAATAATAAAATTTTTTTATTTGTTACTTTAAATATTTTTTTTTCGAAAGATTGAAGAAAGAGTTATCTAAACTATTTGCGACACATTTTTCTAAGAACAATAGGTAATAAGTTACATGGATTAAAAAAAACACCTGCTTGGCCAAAATGTCCTCCCCCTCTCACTCAGAGAGTTCTCGACCGATCTTGATGAAAAATTGTGTCTGAATTACCATCCAATAGAACTAACCTATCCGATCGGAAGACATCGATTTCAAAAGTTGGTTCACTTGACATGAAATGCCACATAGACATTATGATTAGATCTGATATCTGATAGACCATTATAAGTGCGAATATAAGGTCATTGTAAGTCGGACCTACAATGGATGAAAATCGGTAAAAAAATTTTTTAACCCGAATTTATTTTTATCAAACAAATTTTGTCATAAAATTTTTTCCACTAATTAATTAAAAAAAAAAAAAAAAAATTTAAAATTAAACAAAAAAATTTCAAAAAAAATTAAAAAATACTTTCAAAAAATGTTTGTCATACAACTTTTTTCTTACTTAAAAATAATTAAAATTTTTATTTTAAAATTTAATACTGATGTCGGAAAAAGCCTATATTTTATACTAAATATTTTTTTAAATTTTATTTTTAAAATTTTTTTGAAAATATTGTTATTTTGTCTCAAAACTTCAAAAATAAATAACAATCTAGAGTAAAAACTTATTTAAATTTTGGACACATTTTAAAAGAGTTGTTATCTAAATTAGCATAATGTCTAGTTTAAGATCCACTTAATAAAATTGTGTATAATTAAGTACTATCAACCAAAAATAGTTCGGATATTTGTTCGGGATTGATTGCGTCAATCATGTGAACCGTAACTCTACCATATTATGGTTACCACAATCATATAAATAATTATAGTGACCATAATATTCATAAACAACTTTTAAAAATTTTAAAATAATTACAGTAAATATGTACAACTATAGTTTTTAACTGCGTTTGATTTCCTTTAGTGTAAACATTTTTGTGAGAACTAAAATTAAATTGAAAATATTTAAAAAGGGTGGGTGGGATATTGGTAAACAAAGTATTAATAGAAATAACCTTGAACTGCTGTTACTTACTTAATACAACAATCAGTAATAATTAATTTGTATTAATAAAAATCTAGGGATGTGCGATTGAATAATCAAACATTTTGATTACTCAAATCCAGAATTAATTGAATAATATTGATTTTGATAGTTCAAAACAAATAATAATTGACTATTTCGAAATTTGAATAATTTCAAATAAATTATTTGAATTATGTTTTTTTCTTTCTTTAAAATTTTTCTGAACAAAAATATACAAATTTGAAAAATCTAAAATCAAATTATTTGATTAAGAAATGTTGATTATTGTATCCCTAATAAAAACACTTGGTAAATGTTTTAGTACATATTTTTTTAAACTTAAAATTGATTTTTGCAGTAACTGGAAGTTAAACAATTTTAGCAATTTCTTTTCTTTTTTTGTTTGCTTCGTGAATGTGTTAGTTTTCTTTGAAACTTTAGTTTTTTATTTATTCTATAGTATAATTTTAGCATTTATATGTATAAACAAATTAATAATTCATTTATAATATTTCTTTTTCTCTTTTCTTTGCTTGTTCTCTTTTTAGGTAAGTAAAAACTTATGAAATTATTTGCTAAACAACGTAACTGAAGGAGCAAAGGGGAGCTTAAACTACAAACAAACGTCATAACAGCAAATTTAGTTGGTTTTGTTGTTTAATAAATAAAATGTCTAGTTGGTGTTTTTGGTTACATTTTTGTTTAGTGTAGCTGTACTGGGTTTTTCCCAACAGTATACAATTTCAGTTTTAAGTAATTTATGCGTTAACGCCTGTTGTTTTTAAGAACACAGTCATTAGCCATGAAAAGAGTGTTAAAAAACAACGAGTAATATTGAAGGTAAGCGGGAAAGAGAGGGTTAGCGAAATCAGTAGAGAAGCCCTTAAGCAGCTGTCACTTTAACAAACGAGTTTATGCAATTTTTTGAAAATATTCAGTTTGCTTTTTCTTTATTATTTCAGTGTTTTCTTAGATTCTGTTAGGACTTTAGCAAAAAAAAAGATCCTAGTGCGTGGCTTTTGCTTAGTGTTCTTTTTCAGTATTTTATTCTTCTGTTTTTGTATGTGCGTGAGTGTTGTTGTCTTTGATAAGATTTATTATAGTCTAATGTTAAATAATATACTATATACATACTATATTACATGGATTTTTTGCTTTTTACTCCCAGTTTGTGGAAACAGACACACAACTACATTTCAGGCATCCTAAACACCCATACACTTAAACACAGGACACAATTGATTGCAAATGACCTCTGCCAGAAGGAGCCTTAAGTACCAGAGTAAGAAAAAGCATAAAGAATGAACCAAATAAAAGAAAGTTGACAAAAATAAGTGGGTACTTCCTTTTCTGGTTGCGTTTTACTCTATAGTAATTTAAATTTCATTTATAATGGCTGGTGACACACACACGTTCCAACACACTTGAATAAATTCGAATAATTATTTCACTCGAATATATTTTTGGCTTAAAAAATAAACTGATTTAAACAAATATTTGGGTTTTTTTTTTAATGTAAACTTGCCAGTTTCTATAAATAAATGAAACAAATTGAATTCATTTTGAGATTTCACATTAAAACAAATTCATTTAAATGGGTAAATATTTGTAAGTGTGTTTGTGTGTTTTTTGTATAAAAATAAATAAAATACATGAATGCATACATAGTATATTTAAATGTAATTAAAACATGTATTAACATTTAAATGTGTTATAAATGCGGGTTAAGCTTTAAACCAAAAAAAGAAAAACTAAAATAAAATAAACTGACAGTTTATAAGGGGTGTTACATATTGAAAGGCGACCCCTTAAAGTATATATATTATGGATCGTTATAGATAGCAAAGTCGATATAGCCATGTCCGTCTGTATGTTGAAATCAACTTTCTGTAACCCCCAAATAACTTGCATACATGACTTATACATCAATATATCAGATATAGACCTGGTTCGGTTGCACTTTAAAATCGAGAAAATCGGCCCAAAAATGGCTGAGATATATGGAAAAAACCTGGACAACCTAGATTTTTGAGCTATTTTTTTCTATATCTATATTACCATGTTATTAATATAGAGAATATGAATATCTAATGATAGCTATTTTAAAGACCTTTGCAACGCCATATTAAGTCGGACCTACAATGGGTCAAAATCGAAAAAAAAAATATTTTTAAACCCAGATATTTTTTACCAAAAATTTTTTTTATCATTTTTTTAAAAAAATTGTTTTTTAAAAATTAAAAAACAATATTGAAAAAAAATTAAAATTTAAATTTAGAAAAAAAAATTTCGTTTTCACTAAAAAGTTACCAATTTTTTTTTTATTTTTTCCACACATTTTTTTTTATATTTTATTCTTGTATTTGACGAAAATCTTTATGGAAAATGGAAGATAACCTTTTTGAGATATCCTTTGTTCAAGGACAATGTTTTATCTCAATATCCTGTAATAAAATAACGGGGTTTTCTTGAAATAAATTTAAACTAAGAGACACAGAATTGTGAATGGATTTTGAAGAAAGTGTTTATGGAAAATGGAAGATACCCTTTTTGAGATATAATTTTTTCAATATCCTGTAATGAGTGAAAGGGGTTTTTAGGAAAATAAATTTAAACTAAGAGACATAAGAATTAGCATGAGACCAATATTGTAAAAATAGGGTAACCAGTAGGGTATCCAAATTATTCGATTTTTCTTTTTTTCGAATAAAACGAATAATTCGAACGAGAGATTTCAACGTTCGAATAATTTGATTACGAGTTTAAAATTAATCGTGATATAAAAATTAAATTTTATTTAACAACGGCATCAGCTGTTCTTCGCCAAGTAAAAAAGTTCGACACAAAGTAAAAAAATGTTTATGTTACAAGATATTTTGTAAAGATTTTGCAATTATTTATCAATAAAACTAGTACCAAAATATCCTAAATATGATATTAATCTTATTTTTTTAATTTTTCCACCACGAACTGCTCTTTTCTTTAGATTCCGCGTTTACTTTTATTGTTTACCTTTTTTGTTTCTTTTTTTGTCAGCTGTTTAGCGGTCTATATTTTGTTGTATATTGTATGAAAACATTTTCAATATTTGAGATGGCACCCAGTTAAAGTCGGTTCAATTTAAAACACACTTTAATTTTGACTATAGTTGCAAAATAATTAAAAGCTGGTTTTTATTTTAAAGTTGTTTTTAAAAAGAATCGACTTTAGTGTTTGACTATGATTATGCGGCAATATTTTTAGTCGTTTTATTCGATTATTTTTTATAAAATTGTTCGAATTATTCGTCATTCGAAAATGGTAATTTTTAAATTTTTCGAATAACTTTGTATGAAATTATTCGATTAATCGAACGATCATTATTCGAGTGGATACCTTAGTAACCACTTGAAAAGTTATATTCAATTGAAATTGAGCTATTTTACGCTATTTTTATATAAAGTTTGAACATTGTAGGGGCGCTTGTAGCTACATACATAAGTATTGTTTTCTTTTTGACACCAAATACAAAATCTTTTTTTTATATATTTTTTTTCTCTTTTTTTTTTGTGTGATTGTATAAAAATTTATAGTTTTTATATTAACGCATAAAATAATTAATAAACGTTTTTAACCTGCCTTATCAGGTAATGTTGACAACATAAATGAATCATAAATACAAATCATTTATGTTGTCGATAAAACCGTAACGAGTATTTGGGATGAAGTTGGTGGTTAATCATTTAGGTAAATTTTATGTATGTGTGGGTCATAACATTAATTTTCCAGGACTCTAGGAAAATTTAGGGGTATTTAAGGCCTAAAGCGTCAGACATTTTCCTTTTTCCTGATCTAGTCACCTGACAGTGGTGAACGAAGGTTTTGGCAGTTTTTTTAATTAACATTAAAAAAAAATAAAAAGTGTGTTAATCTGTTGTTTTATTAAAAGAAAATCTCCAGCACAATATTCGGAGTAAGTACCAAAAGAATAGGAAATGTGATTTTTTTTGTGTTTAAATCTTAATTGTTTGATTTAAATAGATTTTGGTTTATGTTATTTGAGGTTTAATTTAGGAAAAACTATATTTTTGTGCTATAATAACATTCTCGTTAATACATAAAAATAAAGAACCTAAGAAAACCTTTGATAATTCAAAAAAATGTTTATTTACTTAAACAATATAATTTTGTCCAAGTTCAGACAAGCTAAATTGTACATAAACCAATTTTTTTTTTATTATTCAGCCATTTTTGTCCGTGCCATTGGTAAAATCAAGAAAATACAGGGAAAAGTAATACAAATCTCTGTCCGCCATATTTCTCAACTGAAAGGTACATTTTTTTTTGTAACACTAAATTTATCATAAAATTTATAGAAAAATTTAATACAGAAAAATCTAACACACACTTAATTTTGATCTTTAAAAATCCATCAGATACTTTTTGTATAGAGCTGTAAAATAGACAAACGCTTGGCCATAACAGCAACATCGCCGACGAAATCTTTAAGGCTCAAGACTAAGTGAGGAACAGGCCGCGGAGAAGAAGGCAAAAATTTGTCTAAAATTAACCACTAAATTAATCCATCACTCGTGAGTTGTAATCTTTTTTTTTTGGTTTAAGAAAAAAAAATATTTTGTGCACGTAATTTGTTAATTTTTATTTAAAATATCATTTGGCGACAACAATAATAAAACGTCCAATTTTTAGTGCAGATCAATTTGTTAGAGTGCCAGAAAAATTGCTAAAAAGGAGAAAAAAAAAATCATAAGAAAACATGAATTTGAAAGTGATTTACCAAACCGTTACATGCTACAACATTGAACTTTGATAAAAAACAAACTAATGCGAATTTAAAATATATAAGCAACTTCAAGTTTTGTATCACCACAAAGAGCCAAGTTTTAATAAATTTCGAACGGGTTAGGTTCGATGACTTGTTTCCTTCTACATGGTAAACAATTACAGTGATCTTTTTGTTATGATGATTGTTGACATCAAAAAAGATGGGGGTATATTGAATTTGTCATTCCGTTTGTAATACATGCAAATATTTCACCCACATAAGTATGTATATTCTGAGTGCTCATAAGATTCTAAGACGATCTAGCTATGTCCGTTTGTTTGTTGAAAACCCGATAGTTCCCAAAAGTAGTTGATAAGTTGATTTCACCTAGCACATGTACAAATTTCTCCTCGAAATATTTGTTGAGTAGTCATAAATATGTTGATTATGCGGAAATTCTGATAAAATTTTGCACAAATTAGTTCCAAGTACTCTGAAATTATGGAGAAAATTGGGCAACATTTAATGTCTTATAATAATTAATATCGTGATGAAATTGGACATAAACAAGTTTCATGTGAACCTAAATCTTTCTATCAACTTTTGTGAGGATCAGTCAATTATGGTGGGTATACAGGATTCGGCACAGCCGAATATAACACTCTTACTTGGTATCTAGCAATGGAATACCCCGCACATATATGTAACTGGGTAATAATAGCTTAATATATGTGTGTACTCTTTTTACAGCTCATCCCATTGTACATGTGTGCAGTTTGTATATGTATATATTAAAAATAGTCTCTGCATATGTGTGTGTATGTTTGTGACATTATCGTTTTAAATGTTGTATAATTGGATTTGTCCATTTATATGACATGACACAATAGTGATAAACGTTTTGTTGATGATGAACACAAAATAATAATAAAGTTGTTCGCTACTTTTTTTTTTCTGTTTGCAAAATTTTCCCTTTCATTCTGTCTCTCTACCACCCAACTCTCTTACACATGACACAAATATGTAACTACATACATAGTATTAAGCAGTGTAATATTGTTTTGTTTTGCTTTACATTTCAGTTCAGATAAACACACTCTATGTAAGTATTTGGAAATGTACAAAGCCAAAAGTGATTAATACAATGTTAATAAGATAGATTAATGTCCGGATAAAATAGAAACATATACAACTGAACTGTAGAACAACATGATAATTAACTAAAATAACAATAAATTATAGACCATTCAGTCAGTCGTTGTGTATTAGTGTTTTATTTGTAAATATTGTTTTGTATTTTTAACATGAGCTGCCATACAATTACACAAGACTAGGCGGAAAAAATAACATTTGTAAAATGTTTATCTTTTAATCCCAGCCAATTTAATGTTGAGCATTTTATTTTATTTTAATGCAGGAGAGACAGTCAGTCAGTGACTTTTGCCTTATAAATGAGGTAGTAAATTTTTTGATAAATTAAATTATCAAGCCTAATTTTAGACAAGTATATCTTTGTCGAATCGAAGGCAATTTTTTGTGCCCATCTTTCATGTATCCCCATATATCGTATTGTTAAAAAATTCGTATATTATTTGTTGTTCTCAAGAAAATTTGTAAGAATTCGTAATGTCATTAAATTTTTTCTTCAGAACTAGGTCCAGAAAGTGTTTACGAGCGCAAAGTGGTGTTGATCGGAAAAAAGTGGTAATAAATCTGGATCTTCGGATTGCAAAATGCTGTATAAATGTATGCAATCCAAAGTTCGTGGACTTTAACAGAGTGAACACACAGTTCAGTTTTTGAAAGCTCATAGCCTCCTGTATATTATTTTCTAATCGGGCAAGTAGTTTAGAAGATACAGATTTATTATCACATTTTCCGATCGACCCCACTGTGAAACCTTTGTGATTGACCATCTACATTTAAGTTATTTAGATCCAACGATTTTATTAATAAAACATAAATAATAATCATTAAAGGATTTAAAATTTGTGTATTTCTGAAAAGACGACATATATATATTTCCATGCTCAAGAACGTGACTTTAGGGTCTATAAGGTAAAACAAATAAAGAGAACTTATTAATGTATCTAAGAAACTTGTTAGCACTATTTCTAATAAGGTAGGTTTTGTCATTTCCAATATATTAGCAATAAACATAGCTTCACAAACGCTACAAAAAAAGAACGCGTCGACTGCATCTAGAGCAGTGCTACGTATAAGAACATTAAAGCGATTTTTTTTAAACCAATGTATAATAATAACAATTTTTTGATTGCTATTATGTTGAACAATCTTTAGTATGATTTAGCACGCGACATAATTTCTAGTAAAGCTAGTAGTAATGACTAGTTCAAGCAATTTCTCTGCCTTTCTTACTGCTTAGCCCAATGTGTGCTTGCAGGTGTATTTTCATTCTATCGTGCAACTTTTTCTATATATAGCTCTTTACATCGTCCTCTCAGCTACTTTATCGTAATATTATTTATACTTTAGAATTGTTACTTCCATTCTTTTATTGGCACTTCTTTCAAAATATTTGTTTCTGAACAATTGCGATAGCGAATGCGACATACTTTGAAAATCAAAGCCACTAAATTTTGATTTCAAATTAAATATTTAACAATATTTGTTTACAACGATAGCGGATTACTGATAACAAATAATAATTTCGGAATTAGAACGCGACATTAGATAGAAAGATTTCAAAGATGTGTGCAAATCATGATACAAATATGCAAATAAGTAAGTAAAATGCAAGTAAGAGAGCTATATCCGGCCCTTATGCCGCATCTTATATACCCTTCACCCAATTATACTTTAAAATAAAAATTTAAATATTTATAGGTAAAAAAAATTTTAATTTTTTTATTTTTTTTAAAAAAAAAATTTTAAAAATTTTTAAAAATAAATTTTTTATTTTCTTGAATAAAATTTTATTGCAATAATTTTTTTTAATATTATTAGTGAAAAAATGTTATGACAAAAAATTTTTTTTGGTGAAAAAAAAAATCGGTTTAAAAAAAATTCTTCCCGATTTTAAAAATTTCCACAATTGAGCCCCATATCAAAATTACATGTGGTTTCTTTATAGCAAATAGCAAATAAATCTTAAAAATTGTTCTACATTTTGTTGTGAAGTATATACAGAGACAGTCTGCTAATTGTAAACTATTCTAAATAGTATAGGTATATTGGACTTTGTTGGATATTCTGGAAATAGCCTTTCTTCGTATTGGCCTTTTAAATCCCTCTATTGCCTCAGTGTTCTTTTGCTAAACAATATTACTTTTTATCTCTTTAACCTAACTAAAATAGTATGTATGTATAACTAAATTTGTTTAGCATATTTTCTTCCACCAAAGTTCTTAAATTTAATTCTTTTTATTGCATTTATTATTAAAGAAAATTCTGTTTGTGAAACAATTTTAAATATCCTGCACATAATTTTAGCATTTTTATCGCATCTCGTCTCTAACAAATTCTATTTGTGCAAATAGAATTGCAGCTTGTACCCGTATATTTATATTGAAGCATAATTCTTTTAGAGTCGATATTTATCTCACAAGAACAACAAACAACACAGCAGAAATAGCAACAAAAACAACAACAACAATAACGACATGAGAAGCTTTAAATTTGTTGCATATTTTCAGGGTATTTCTATTCTACTCTTTGTTTTGTGTAGTTTTTGTAATATATTTCGAAACAAAAGAAATATGTATTGTTTGAGAATTTTTCTATTTAGGTTTTTTTTTTCTTCTTATTTGCATTATTGTTGTAATTGTTAAAATAAAATAAAAGAATAGAAGATACACAAGCATATAGGGGAATATAAAGAGTTTTGTAAAAGATAACACGCCTTTTGTAGCTCTTTTTTTTCCTATAAAACATTGTTATTTGTTGTTGCGTTTTATACTTTTAGAATTTGAAACCAAGAGCTTTTTAAGAAATTGAAGTACAAAAACAGACAAGTACCAAAAAAAAAACCAATTCATTCACTTACACAAACACATATTGTTGGATAGCTTTTTGTAATTTCTTTTAAGTTTCCATTTAATGCAATCGTTTGCAACAGCATTAGCAGCAAATATTGCAGCAACACCATCCTCCTCTCCACTAACACCCCTCTGTGTATAAGTTAAGGATACAAAAGAATTTCATTGAATATTGGGTAGAAAAATAATATTGTGCAGTTTTGTAGCAACTTCATTGGCATTATATGGCAGTTTGAGCAGCTGCTGCTAATGCTGTTTTTACTCAAGTTCAACATGAAGTATTAAAATGAAATTCTGTGACAATGTTCTTTGCTATAACAAAAATCAAATCAACAAACTACAAGAGAATAGAAAAACATGTTGATATAGCAAAATAAAAATTACACAAAATGTTTATTTAGTTTTTTTTTTATTACAGCGAGTATTACTCGTATTATAAAGAGAAGAACACTTGAGTGATCAAAAATGCACTGAAATAAGTATTTGACTTCAAATCTTATAATATTCTATATACTTCTGCTTTCTTTTTGCTACTCCAAAGTATATTTTTTTTTTGTCTTATGGAATGAAAAGAAAATTATTTTCTAATTTGTAGACATCAAATTAAAGTAAAACGACGACTCTTTTTTTATCGAATTTATACTAAGTTTTCTGAATAGTGAATTTTTGATTAATCTTTAAATAACAGATTCATATTTCTGTTCTCTTCACCATAAGTATTAAAGTCATTACCAGCTCACCCACACTCTTGCAACCACAGTTCTGTACTCCCTCAAATGTTTGGTGTAAAGTTATAGTTATCAAATTAGATAAATTTGTTTCTAAAAACAACTTAATCTAGAACAGAAACATACCTTTTTATTTTTTTGATCAATTCAATTACAATTTGAAACGAGTAACCTTTTAGATTTTTATTTAGTAATAGATTAAAATAGATTTATGATGAATATGATTTTAAATGAAATGTTTAACTAAAAATTAAAATTAATTTTAACTTGTTATTTACATAAATAAATTTAAAATAGATTACCATATTATTTCCTAGAAATTATGCAATTTCAAACGAGTAACCGTTTTAATTTCTACTTGGTAATCGGTATTCGAATTAAATTTTATGATGAAAATGTTTTTAAATAATGACATATATTGCTTGTGAAATATTTCACTAAAAATCTAAATTGAATAAAAGTAACCACTTTGGATATTACTCGTTACTTACATTAAAATATCCAAAATTAAATTAAAAATAGATTACTTATTTTATTTTCTAGAAATTATACAATTTGAAGTAAGTAACCGTTTAGATTTTTACATAGTAACCGGTACTCGAACAGAAATTAATCACCTTAATGCATTAAAATATTAAAGTAATGTATTGCTTATGAAATTGTTCGTTAAAAATCTAAATTGAATAAAGTAACCACTTTGGAAATTACTGGTCATTTACATAAAAATATGTATACACAATTTAATTTAATATAGATGATTTACTTTATTTCCTAGGAATTATATATTTTCAAACTAGTAACCGTTTTGGTTTCTACTTGGTAATCGGAATTCGATTAAAATTGTATGAAGAAAATGTTTTTAAATAATAATGAAATACTTGTGCTTGTGAAATATTTCGCTAAAATTCATAATTTAACAAAAGTAACCACTTTGGAAATTAATTGTTATTTACAAAAAAATATCCAAAATTAAATTTAAAATAGATTAATTACTCTATTTCCTAGAAATTATACAATTTGAACCAAGTAACCGTTTAGATTTTTAATTAATAATCGGTATTCGAGCTAAATTTTATGACAATAATGCTTTAAAATATTAAAGAAATATATTGCTTATAACATTTTTGGCTAACAATTAAAATTAAATATAAGTAACCATATTGGATATTACTCGTTACATACATATATAAAAATACTCAAACTTAAATATTTAATAGATTACTCACATTACTTACAAAAAATTATAAAATTTAAATTGAGTAACCTTTCACATTGTTACTACATTTATTACATTGTTAGTAATCGGTATTCGAGATATAATTTTAAATAAAATGTTTTAAAATATTTCTATATATATAAAAATGAAATGGTCCATGTATGTAGTGACCATCACATGAGAACGGTTGGAGCGATTTGGCTGATTTTTTTAATTCGATTCGGAATTTTCAGAAGGTTTGTAAAGAAAAAAATTTTGTTTTGAGTCGAGTCACCTGTAATAAAAAAGCTCCTTAAACTATGCAGTACAAATTTAGATATTTTATTTGCAAATAAATAAGAACAGGCAGATGTATGTGGACTGGAGAAACTTGAAGAACTAACATTAGTAAATGCTACCGGGTGAAGCCGGTGCGGTCTACTAGTATTTAATAAAAGTAACCACTTTGAAAATTACTCCATGCCTGCCAGTAAGATTAATTTAATTTAATTATTTAAAAGGGACTTAATAATATTTTTTTGTTGCAATTTATTAATAATTGTTATAAAATTTTATAAATAATATGTCATATTACAAAAGAATTATAAAAAAAAATTTCATTGTTTTCTATTAAAAATGTTTTCATTTAAATCATTTTCACACAACATCCTAGCGGGAAAAATACTAGAGCTTCACTTTGTAGGCCTACTAAAAAACCTGTTCACACATTATATAAGATCTGATACTCATTCTGCTCTGCCTTCTATCAGAAGATGTTCAAGAAGACTTTCAATAAACATTCAAAATTTCATTGTAAAATCAGTCCTAACAAATATTTATTTAAAATTCAAACATGCTTGGTTTAGCAATTATGCATAAATTTAGTATCTCTATAATAAAGCTTCTATGTAGAGATTCCATGAGGCATTACAAGTCTTAAACGGAAGATCTTCTAATAGCGATTATTCAAGGATTTTGCTTCCAATGATACGCTGTGTAAAATTGAAACGATTTTGCAATGCGGCTAGCAGTCCTTGTATATGCAAAATAAGGCCTTTAGTCAGGCCTCTTTACTGCATTTCTTTTCCCCGATGGGATGAATGCAGCAGACATTTTTTATAAATGCATTTTTCGAATACCAAGAAAAATAAAAAACATAAATATACCTTTCAACATACAATCGAAGCAAATTGTATATTAAAAATCCATTTAAATTTGTATAAATAACTACAATACATACATATATTAAATAAATATTTAAATTTCAGTCCATTAATAAAGTCAATATAAATGTACATATTTTAAAGGCAAATAATCAATATTTTATTAAAAATAAAAAAAAGTAAAAGTGTAGAGATAAATAATGCTTTAAATATAAAAATTTGTTGTACTGAAATAAAAATTTATTTTTAAAGTAATTTAACTGCCACAATAGTTGGGGCTAGTAGAGCACCACTTACTAGACTAGCCTAAGGGGGTGACTGACCACATTACTAGACTTACTTGGATACGTTGTTCTTAATTATACCCCTTTATTAAAACATAAAGACAGATATTTCTACAGTCTTAAGTGGTCAATTTAACCCATAAAAGATAACACTAAAGTATCAATTCCATCCCAAATAGACAGCATGGAATTTTCTATGAAATCCCAGCAGTTTTAAAAGTGGCAATTGGAAACCTTGCATTATATATTACTACTTGTACAATAAACTAGTTCGCTGTGGCTGCTAAAGTGGCTACCATTTGCATTACATTTCCCCAGCATATTCACTAATAAACAATAGTCAGCTAATCGTCTTAAGTTTTTGGCATGTTGGTACTCACTGATGATGCAGACAATGTAAAAATTGAGAGTAGAATCACCTGCAATTCTTAAAAACAAAGAGAGAGCAGTACAAATAAGAGCTCTGTGGCTTAGTGAATAGCACAATTGACTTTAAAATGAAAGGTTATGAGCTCAACCCCACTCTCTGAAAAATTAATTCTTTCTTTTTTTCAAATGCTGCATAGTGGGGCTGAATCAAATTTTTTTGGAAATTAATCTGGCATTTCTAAACTTCCGATTGGGATACAATTTGACACGAGCGTAGCCAAAGAGTAATCGAGTTTAAGTTATTAAAATGGGCCCTACAAATGCTCCAGGGGCAGCGCTATGGGGGCTCAAAGTAGGGTACCTTCAATATGTAAAATTTTGAAAAACACGTGCAATTTGTTTGTTTCCCATCCGATTTCAAAGACTTTTATATTTTATATTTGCAATCCTATTAAAATTTTGATACAAATTTTAGTTTTAGAATCTCAATAAATATGTAATCTATCTATATATATAAAAATTAAACGGTCCATGTTTATCACGTGAGAAAGGCTGGACCGATTTGGCTGATTTTTTTTTATTCGATTCGAAGTTCTCAGGAAATGGTTTGTAAAGAAAAAAAATTAAAAAATTCAGGCTAAAACTCGATTTTTTTTATTTGAGTCCATTCAACTGTAATAAAAAAGCTCCCAAAAGTATGCAGTACAAATTTAGATATTTTATTTGCAAATAAATAAGAACAGGCATGTAGGTGTATGTGAAGAACTAACATTAGTAAATGCTAACGGGCGAAGTCGGGGCGGTCAACTAGTATGTAATAAAATCTTTATTTGTTAACAAAACGTGATGAAATTGTCAAGGTTTTTTAAAATTCATTCTAAATGATAAAGTGTAAAAACACTTGTCAAAGGGTGAAAGGGAATCACGCAATTCCTAAAAATTTAAGCGAAAATTCCAAGAATGGTATTTTTTAGAATTTTTCCTTCTGGGCTGAGAAAATACTATGGAGATAAATAGGGATCAAATCAGGGTTTCCAAATCTGCTTTCTGATTTTTTTTTGGGATTTTAGAACATGTGGCCCAAATTTGAAATTTTATATAAAATAGGTCACATTCCGAAGGGCGTAGGGGCGGCGTATTCGCAAAAATAGGACATCTCTTTTATACCAGAATGTTCTCCGTAAATATACATTACAAAAATATAAAATTGTTATATGTTCTTTAAGAAAGTTTATTTTTAATAAAAAAAGGGTTAAGTCACCTTTTCGTCCAAAAAACAGAAAAAATTAACTATTTTTTGAATATTTAAATTGAAAATCGTTTATTTTTGGATCCATAATTGATATTGATTTGAAATCTTTTGTATATTATTTGTAATTTAGTTGTCTAACTAACAAAAAGAATTCCAAATGCACGACATATATTTTTAAAAAAGCTGACCAAAGTATGGCAAAATTATAAAATTTAAAGTTTCTAATGCCTATAACTTGGAGTATTTGTAGGCCCCATTTTAGTAATTTAAACTCAAATACTCCTTGGCTACGCCCATGTCAAATTTTATACCGATCGGACCAGCAGTTTAGAAATGTCAGATATATTTCCAAAAAATTTTGATTCTGCCTCACTGTGATTTGGAGAATTAATTGTGAAGTATTATGGAGAGTGTTCCAATCAGCCACCCGCAATGACATCCCCAAACAGTCAATAACGTTGCTCGTGGTTTGAAAATTCACTAGCAGTAGTTCTCAGTGGCTGACTAATGCGACGTGGCGGAACTAGTTCAATGAACTGCAGGGATGCTATGGAAATACACACGCAAATTCACTCAAACTTAAACACGTAACTAAATAAAATGTTTAGTTATTCTCGAAAAACTACATCAAACAAAAAACAAATAACGAAGTAGAAAATGATGTCTTAAATGTGTAAATAATTGTATTATGTTTTGTATTTGTATTGTATGATTGTGTATATGTTTTAGGGTGGTCCTTATTTGGCACTTTTTTGATTTTCAATGTAACCAATCTGTAAATGGTTCTTCGTCATCTAACAACCAAATGCTGAAAATTTTGTCAAAATCGAATGGAAATTAGAGTTTGCTAATTTTTATTTGAAATTTGGAATTGTGATCTGATTTTGTTTTTAACATTTAATTTCTTAAATTTTTCTGGAAAATATTGTCGCCACTTTGATCCAAAATACAAATTAAGTGTGCAATCTATAAACGTTCTCCGATTTAGATAAATTTTTCAACATTTTGTTTTTTAGATGATATAGAAACAGTTTTGGAACTTGGAGTCATCGATCATCCTAAAAGTGCAAAATAAGGGCCATCCTAATATGGATTTGCAAACGAGTGTGCTGGTATGAAAGTATTTCAATTCGAAGAAATAAACACTGAATCTACTGAAACATACGTGTATTAAATTAACGACTTGTACGAGTTTATAAGAGTATTTGTTTATGACGTTATGTATTCATATACATATATTTTTAGTTATATAGTATGTAGTTTTAAGTTTTTAGAGCAGAGCAGAGAAGATAGTGCATTAACACTACCATAACTACTACTACTACTACTAAATAGACACATATATACACATCTGCTCAAAATAATAGATACACCAAAATTTATTTTTTAAAAACGAAAAAAAATAATGGTATATTGTAAAATTATAAAAAAAATTCAGTCGATTTTTATTTATAGTTAAAAGGAGAGTAAAAAACAAAAACAAAATATTTCATAATTAATAATAAATATTATAAAGTAAATTAAATTTCTTAAATTTCGAAAAATTTGCTGCTCATAATAATAGATACATTTTTAAAAATTCTTATTAAACAAAAGCTAATAAATTTTATCTTAAAAAAATTAGTTTATTATTAAAGTAAAGCTAGTATCCAGTATATCCACCTTTGTTTTGTAAAACTTTCTCCACTCTTCTGGGCATACTGGATATCAAGTTCTGACACTTCTCCAATGGAATCTCGTACCATATTTTTTGCGTTTTCTCCCATAAATCGTCTTTATTTTTGAAAACTTCCTTCGAAAGCCTTATCTTTAATTCACTCCACAAGTTTTCTATTGGGTTTAAATCAGGGGATTGGCTGGGCCAGCTTAAAACAGGTACGTTATTCTCCAAGAACCAGTTTTTAACTAATCTTGAACTATGTTTTGGGTCGTTGTCCTGCTGGAATGTCCATATTAATGGCATATTTTCCGATGCATATGGAAGCATTACGTTTTCCAATATGTCTCTATACCCACTAGCATTCATGGTATCTTCTATTCGGAATATCGGACCAACACCATTCCATGAAAAGCAACCCCAAACCATTATGTTTCCCCCGCCATGTTTTACCGTCTTTTTGTAAATTTAACGTGGAATTCTTTTCCTTTTGGTCGGCGTACATTTCTTTGGCAGTCGTTTCCAAACAAATTTATTTTTGTTTCGTCGCTCCATTAAAAATTTCTCCATTTTTTTTCGCCTTCACACCCCGACCTTTGTAAGTGCTCTTTAGCAAATTCTAATCTTGTCTTGATATTTTTTTGGCGCATTAGTGGCACTTTTCTGGCAATTCTTCCCGGCAATTTAGCTTGTAAAAGACGACGACGAACTGTTTGTGGACTGATTTCGTTACATAGCTCCGCAGAAATAGCTTTCGATGATATGAAAGGGTCTTTTTTAACCATAAGGACGATCCGCCTATCTGTTTCTGGACTGGTTTTCTTTGGTCTACCGCGAGTTTCTCTTTTTTGTTTTTTAGATAAAGCATTTTGGACAAAATGTAAAGATCTTCCTATGCTCTTTGCTATTTCCCGTAATGATTTTCCTTGATTTCTCATCGTTTGAACAATTTTTTTCTCATCTTCGGTACAATGATGATTTCGTCCCATTTTCTTCAAAAGAGTCCTATTTTTTATAAAATTGTTGCTAAAATTTAAATTATACTTACTGTTTCACGTAAATAGGAACAAAAAATTGCACAAAAAAAAAAATTGTATATAAACAAATTACAAATTACTGATGTGTATCTATTTTTATG
This sequence comes from Calliphora vicina, assembly GCF_958450345.1. Classification (NCBI taxonomy): domain Eukaryota; kingdom Metazoa; phylum Arthropoda; class Insecta; order Diptera; family Calliphoridae; genus Calliphora; species Calliphora vicina. Next base: position 109,816,728 of record NC_088784.1, read on the forward strand.
AGCAAATAATTTTTTGTAATTCAAATAAATTCGTTTTTAAAAATCAACATGAAAGCAAATAGTTGCCAGATTTTTGACTGACATGACATTGCCAGATAGAAATTTTAATAATATGATGTATTCTTAACGCTTGCGAGGAAATTTTCAATGTTACCGCCATTTAAATTTTTTCCAATTAGGTGTATCTATTATTTTGAGCAGATGTGTATATACATACAAGAGTCGTACATTAACATAAATTGTATGGGTTGTTGAGAAATTTAATACTAGACACAAATGGTTTTTATGATTTCCCCACAGATGCAAAATAAGATTTTGTACTTTTTTTCATTCTTTTTTTTTTTAATATACTTTAGTTTTGTGGAGTAAATAAAATGAAATAGCAACAGCAACATCAACATTTATGCACAACTATTATATCTATGTGTAAATAAATACATGGCTAAAATAATTGTTATTAGTGCTGGTGAGGCTGCCTTTAGTGTGGGTAGTTGTGTTTTGATGCAGTGGGAGGAGGTATTTTAAATTTCTATTTAATTATTGTTAAACAGCTTTTAGTCTCACATTAACATAAATATCCACAAATTAGAAATTTAACACCTTAAGAGCGGATGGTAACATATTATTACATGTTTCGTATTTCTTCTAGTGAAAATTGAGAATTAAATTAAACAAAAGTAACCATTACCTCATAACGATCAGAATAGAACAAAAATCATTACCATTTATGCAATTTTATTTTATATAGCTTCGAAATATTTGATCAATTCACAAGGTCTCTTATCATGTCATATTGTCATAATGTCCTAATATTTCACAATGTTTTTTATTGCTTTTCAAGCAAAAAATGTCCTAGAATAATACTACTCTGTATGTTTATTGTGTCATCGTAACCAACCGGAAGAGACCTCTGCGGAATGCCTAAGAGTCGGTTAAGCCGAGCCGCCGAGTCGTGATATATTAGGATATTATGACAATATGATTGATAAGACACCTTATGAATTGACCAATTATAAAACTGTTCTTTTTGCTTACATAAAAAATGGTGCATTTCTAACCCTTTGATAAAATTGAGGGTGAAACATGTAGCATATATTCAGGGTTTTAGAAAATAACACGACCAAACTACATTTTTTTTCAGAAAAGAACACAAAGAAGGGTAAAAGGCAAAAAAATGCATCATTTATGCCAACAAAGAAAACACCATTAATGTATATTTCTAAAAATAGCTAAATTAGTGAGAGTAATCGTTTTAATTTTCACTAAATAATCTATAAATACGAGGGTTCGTGGCTTTTTGAATAAATTTTTTTTTTATTTTTCATCATATCCACTTTGTCCAATGTTTCTTGGAATTTGTATATCCTTTCTAAAAAATAAGATTTTTCGAGGTCACTTTTTAAAATTGATCTAAGTGATCTAAATGATCTAAGTGGTCATTAAAAATTTAAACTACTGAGCCATGTGAGATGCCTATGGCTTTCAAAATTCTCTCGCACTTTCAATCTTCGATCGGCCTAAACCATATCTTAATTTTTTCAATTGTTTATGATGCAGAGACCTCAATCCAGAACGTTCGGCATCTTCCGTGCTTGTACTGCCAATAAACCACTTTTTTATCATTGAAATTTATGAGGCAGAGTTCCCATAGCATTTATCAAGATTAGCCTTTATTTGAGTGATGGTTTTTTTTTGCTTAATGAGTAGACGATGTTCACTTTTTTCCAAATTCCCTTCAAGTTACGAGGTAGTCTTCTCATCAATGGCTATAAAACATGAACTAAATTATGCAGTTTGTTCAGATGCCTGTTGAAAGGAGCAGTATTATCCTTTCAGGTAAGAGATGGGAAATTCAAAAAGTCGCGTAATTATTTTCCCGTAATCAACAATGTACATCATGAGTCAATGAATTCCTGGCGAGTCACCGTTCAAATATTTTCTTGCAATCGTTTTTCGAACAAAAATTCATCAGGATAGTGATTTAAAATAACACAAAACACATTGCTTATGATATTATTCACTCAATATACACATTGAATAAAAGTAACCACTTTTGGAAGTTGCTTATTATTTACATAATAAAGCTCAGAATTAATTCAGATTTATCACTGACATTATTTCCTAGAAAATATAACATTTTAAGCGAATAACCGTTCAGATTTTTCCCAAGTAATCGACCTATAATTTATTGAGTAACCGTTAATTTTGGTCTTGGTAATCAGTACTCAAGCAAAAGTTTATGTCGTAAATTCTTTGAAATAATTTAGATATATGTGTGTTGGTTCTAAAGATCAACATTAAATAAAAGTAATCACTTTCAAAATTATTGGTTTTGTATACAAAAATACTGAACATTATTTCCAAATTCAATTAAATACAATATTTTTGAAAATTTATAAAATGTTGGATAGTTAATCGTTGTAGTGTTTAATATATAATCGATATCTGAGTACAAACTATGGTAAAATTTCTTTAAACAAACATTCGAAATGCATTATTTCAGGAATTATTTGCTCAACATCAAAACTTACAAAACGATTTTACGATTGATTATTGAGCAAAAATTGCACAATATTTAACCGTTTTAATTTTTAAAGAGTAACCATAAGGGGACGGATTTTCAAGACTTTATAAATAAAATTATGTGCTTAAAATTGCTTTAATTAATATTATAAACTAGTTGACGGCCCGGCTTCGCCCGGTAGCATTTACTAATGTTAGTTCTTCAAGTTTCAGCAACCCACTTACACCTTCCTGTTCTTATTTATTTGTAAATAAAATATCTAAATTTGTACTGCATACTTTAGGGAGCTTTTTTATTACAGTTGACGACCAAAAAATTTTTTTTCGAGTTTTACCCGGAATCAGCCAAGTCGCTCCAGCCGTTCTCACGTGATGACATTACATACATGGACCATTTCATTTTTATATATATATATGTAGATGTTTGTAAACCACAACGAGTATTTATTGAATCAATACTATTGATTCGTTTTGATTTTGATATTATTCGTTTTAGTAACTGTTTTGCATGACAAATCTGTTGCATGTTTTTAGGCGCATTTATGAATTCTTGAAAATTCGACACCCTGTAATCGGTATTCGAAAGTTCTATTACCAGTTTAGATTTCTTTTTTTAACAAACACAAACGATGCTTTTTGCTTGTCTTCAGATACACCCAGAGTCTCTGTTGGAAATCGAACCTGCAACCCTCAGATTGATATCCCAGCACACTATTGTCTAGCCTATCGTCTACTCGAACTAAAAACACAAGTCCTCTCAAACTTAAATGTCGTGTTTTAGTAACATATTTCAAAATAGCATTGTCTTATTTTGTCCTCAAGTGGTTAAATGTCTACAACACTCTCAATGCATATAAAAATTAATGGAAACAGAACAAGAATCTCAATAAATTTAGTTGGTGTTGCACAGCAATTGTTTCTTGCACAATGTTCTTATTTATTTTTATTTCAGCATAAAAAAGAGAAAAAAAAGAATTTATTACATTCATAATTTTAAAAGGCTGGTAGTTATTTGCACATAACAAATGTTTACAACATATACGAGTACTTTCGCCATTTATTACTTGTACAAGGAGTTTTATATCTCTGGGGAAAAAAGGAAACACCGTTTAGTTGTAGACTCTAGAATTTGCATGGAATTTTTGGCATAAATAGTCAACAGCAAGAATAACAACAAACTAAGAAGAGCAATAAACTAATTGCTGATTTTATTCATGTTAAATGTTTTTTGCAATGCAATTTTCCTTCAGTGTTTTCCTTGTTCAGTATTTTTTTCTGACTTGAATTTTTCTTGTGCCTTTAATTTGTTCTATTGCTTGTGTACTTGAGGAAACAAACAAACAATTGGCCCATGAGTAAATAAATATTTGCATAATTTGTACATTATAACAAATTAACTGCAAACATTCGTTCATAAATATATGTATACTTGTGCACAGTGATTTGATTTCTATTGTACATGTACATGTAGGTAGAATTGTAACCCTGAGTACAGGGATCAATTGAAAAGTTATCTAAAACTTTTACTTAATTCAATTGTGCCAACGGCTGATATAAAATTTAAATATTACTTTAAAAAAGACAAATTAATTGTAAAAGTAATATGTACTTACTATGCCGGTGACTGTTCAATTCTGCCACTTACATATATGTACTTGTACTTGTAAATATTTTAACATTTTCCGTACATTTTCATAACAAAAAAAACTTTGCACAAATAAAGAACTAAAGTACTGCCAGAGGAGATATAAAATCCAAATTATCTATAATCTGAACAGTGCAGAAAAGGCAAAAGGACGTGGTGCGGCAGGGCCAAGGCAACATGATGGTCTACAATGGGAAATTAACTGTGTTGTTGTCTATGATGTTTGTTGAGCAGCTCAACTTGCACCTGAATTGTAGTTTATTGTATAACTACATGTTTGAGTGGATTTATACACTCGGCTCTTAAACATTCTGTGGAAAATTATTATTTTTTTTTATTTTTCTCACATAAACTATTTACTATGGAAAAAATCGAATATACTGTATCTACATATATTTACTTTAATGGCGTGTGTTTAAAAAAATGTGTCTACATCCACATAATATTACATATTTACTTCTCTGAATGGCATATAAATGAAATATTTGTTGCAAAAAAAAAAAAATAATCCGTAATTTGAATGTGTTCATAGTTCAGAATTGTCATGAAATTTAATAATGCAAATATTTTTGGCATAAATACCACATATTTATATGAAAATAAATTGCAAATATTCTGTTCATGAGAAAATATTGACAGCAAATAATAAAAGAAAATTTTCCAAATTATAATTACACACATACAGTTTATAGGTCAAAATGATGTAACATTAAGTAGACAGCTCTAAAAATTATATGAATTTGTGAATAGTGATCGCATGTCGCCCTTTAATTGCTAATTGTTACATTTACTATTTCAATTCTTTATACTACTTAATATGAATGATTAGGGTTAATCTGTACCAGAGCGGTGCACAGTAAAATACGCTTTTTCATTCTATACAAAGACTAGCCTGTCTTGGTTTTATTGGTTCCATGAGTTTCACTTAGAGTTGTCAAATATTCGATATATTCTAAAAACCGGTTTTCGAATTATTCGAAAAAGCGTAATTTTTAAAAACCGGTTTTCGGTTTTTTCTATCAAAAACCGGTTCGAATAACCAGTTTTTAGCCTTTTTTTTGTCAATTTAAGAATTAAATGGCATGGGTATATATAAGTTTGTCATTCCGTTTGTAATTTCTACATTTTTCATTTGCGACCCACAAAGTATATATATTCTGGATCGTTATAGATAGCGAAGTCGATTTATCCATGTCCGTCTGTCCGCCTGTATGTTGAAATCAACTTTCCGTGGCCACCAAATAACTTACATACATGATCAATATATCGGGAATTCTTCCGGCTCGGTTGCTATTTAAAATCGACAAAATCGGGCCACAAATGGCTGAGATATAAGGAAAAAATTTTCTGAATTTTTTTTCATAAATTATTTTTCCCCAAAAAAGATTTTTTAAAAATAAAAAATTAAAAAAAAAATTGCAAAAAACTTTTTTAAAAAAAATTAAAAAACAATTAAAAAAAATTAAATTTGTTTAAATAAAAGTATTTTTAAGTATAATTTGGTGAAGGGTATATAAGATTCGGCACAGCAGAATATAGCTCTCTTACTTGTTGTATTAAAATTATTAAAAGTAATCGCATAAAATCTTAAATAAATTTTAAAAAATATTCGATTTTGTCGAATAATTCGAGACAAAAAAACAGGTTTGTCGAATAACTCGAAAACCGTCCTTCTGTAAAAATCGGTTTAAAAAAACCGGAAAATTGGAAAAAACCGGTTTTTCGAATAATTCGAAAACCGGTTTGACAACTCTAGTTTCACTCCTTAGCTAAATCGAGTAAGTCACTCAAGCAGTCAAGTAATTAAACCGAAAGTAAATTAAAGCCCCAAAGATGGAAACTCAATTCATTGTGATTTAAAACGCAAAATGTTATAATTAAAATAATCCCCCAACGAACTAAGTCCCCAAACCAAAAAATAACTGAGTCCCTAAATTTTAAATTGTTTATTATAACAATTTAGAGCAGAAACTAGAAAAAATCAAACAAACAAATTACTCAAAACAATCACACATACATACGAGTGTAGTTTTGGTTTTCACCACTTAGGTTTTTGACAACTGAGTTAGGTCTTTGGCAGGAGAGTTTCCGATCTATTTGTATTTATCTATGATTATAACGACAAAAAATCAAATCTTGAAATGAAATAGCACTGCCCTTATTATTGCCAGAAATGATGAAAGATTTCTTTGGGGATATAAAATCCCAAATTTGTTTCAGGTAGCAAAGTTGCCTTACAAAAAAAAAAAATCAGTTTATTTGAGATCCAAGTTTAAAGGACTATAACAGGAAAGTCGAGAAGCCCATAAATATAAGATATCCACTTAATAAAAGCCTATAAGAATGTTTATTTATGTTTTGAAGTATGAATTTCTATATGGTAAAACAATTGAGATATATGTAATTTAGTAAGCAGTAAAATATTAAAAAAAAATTAACGAAAATATGATTCAAAATTTTCTATCGAGAAAACGAAATGTCCAATTGAAAAACCCATTTGTATTGGAGGAGACCAGATTGTTAGCTTCCGAAAAAACTTCGTTTTTCCAAATTCTGAAGATACCGATTTTTTTAATTTTGTCCACCTATATTTTGATTTGGAACCACAGTGCAATCCAAGGAATGGGAAATATTTATGACATTACTAAATATTATGAATTAAGAATCTAATTCTGGAAATGAAAAATCTCAAAAAAGTGAATTAAATCGTTGTTTTTATTTATATACAATTTTGGGGAACTAAATCATAAAAATATTGATTACGGCAGACATCATCTCAGGACATCAAGAGGATTAGATATTATCTAAACTGAACTGGACTCTGTTAACCTATGCTGGTAGTTTAAACATTGGCTCGGCAATTTTCTATGTCCTATTGTTTCTCTTGGATACCTGCACCACTTTGAGCGGAAATTTAAAGCTTTGAAGCTGCTTTAATAGCTCTAGTTGATCATTTTAGAAATAGAACAATCTTGTTTTCCGTTAGATTATTCATAAGACTTCTAAAAGATGGCGCAGGTTATATAAATAGTAACAGCTAGTGAGTTATTGTATTGAAGGCGCTGCTAGACTTAACATCAACTGTATTACCAGTGTGTTTTTCAAGTGTGTAATAAAAGTGTGCGTATTAGAAGAGAATGACTATTTAAATTGTTGTGTAGATTATACTAAATAAAGAGTTGTTTCAATTTTTAAACTACTGGTCGTTTTTATTTGCAATTAAAGAATTGGGTTTACTTAAAAGAAATAAACCACCGTTTCTAAAAGGTAAAAACGTAACAATATGTACGAAATTTCTTCTCAATTGTATTTATACTAACCAGCTTAGATAGTAAATATAGGTTCCAAGAATTGAGGGTACCAAGAGAAATAAAATGGCTTTGAATTTATAACAAACGTTTTGTTTTCGTTCAAAACAATACCCTTTATATGCCTCCTTTTGTAGGAACGCAGACAATTTTATCTATGTATCTTGGCCTATTTCATGATCGGATCTATCCCGAAGATGTTTCACTGATAAATCTAATTAATAATGATTTAACGTTTTAAATATGCCATTAAAGCTCAAATTTTTACTAAAATGTGTTCAGAACTCAGAAAATATTATTTCCGAGTTTCATATTAGCAAATTATTCAAGCCTGAGTTCATTTAATTGTTATCCTTAGAAATATAATTTATATATTAAGCTTTTATAATATCAAAGATAAATTAATTATTTTTTCATAATCTTTTTTAACTAAAACCTTTTTAAAAGGTGAGCGGAATATATTTAAAATACTATTTTTAAAAACTTTAATCGGTCGATTATAGATGACAACCTAACTTTAATGGCGTTGTCAGTTGCCAAAATGGTTTTGCAGATGGCAACTTTCAGCTATCATTTCTGTTGCCAAATTGGCCACCAGAAATTAGTCGGTTTTCATTCATAAATGTATTTGTTTATGATGTGTCACATTTAGTTTGAAAACTTTTTTTCTATTCAACCTATTTTTCTCATTTTCAATACCAAAGTGACTAAACTAATGCTAAATATTTTAGATGAATCTTAATAAATTTGGTTTTGTAATTAAGTAGTTAGCGTGATTTACACATACACTAAATCGATTTAGAATTTCTTTTCGACAAAGATATATTATAGTATAACGTTATAACCACAAGAAGCCGCTACAAATAAAAGCAAAATAATCTTACATTAGAAAGTTAGAAATTATGTTAAACCCATTTTTATAGAGCAGTCTAATATACAAAAAACAGAAAGAATATTTTTTTTCAAAAGCATTTTTTATAGTAAATAATGAATGGATTTACACACTTACATATGTACAATAATTAAAAACAAAGTTGCAAGTAAATATTAATATTTAAAATAAAATAAATTGTTGTTGATGTAAAACTTTAATATGAATACAGCAATTTTCTGTGGAAAATTAACATTTTAATATGTTTATTGCTTAATTGCAAAGAGTAATTATTTCGATTATTCACTGGAATATTAAAGTAAGTTGTATAGAATTTCAGCAATGCATGAGATTATAGTTTTTTTTTAATAATAAATTAAACTTAATCTTTTATTTAAGCATAAATATCATTTACTAGTTAAAATGTTTGATATTTCAATCTTGTTAATATTAAAAATAAAACATAAATTTAAAACTTCTAAAATTTTGCAGTTCTGTAGTTTTGTTATATTTGATTACATTTTGGCATAGTGGGGTTAAAATGTGGCTGGTTTTTTTGCAACTTATTTCGTATTCACTAAACAAACAAAAAACTAACATTTAAAATATTAAAATTCTACACTCAACTAAAAAGTTGCAACTGTAACAGAATAAAAAAAAACAAACTAAAGGAGAAAAAAAGATAACAACAATTAGACCAACTCTTTGGCTGCGAGTGAAAAATAAAAAAAAGAACAAACAAACGAGCAACAGTAGGAAAAGAAACTCATGGCGCTTTTAGCCACTGCAACTGATAAAGCCACAAAACATTTTGGCATTTTATGGTGTTAAAACTCCCGCGGGTCTACAAAACTACATAAAAAAATTAAAAACTAAAAAAAAAACGACATAAATGCATAAAGATGAAATTGTAACATACACTCACACTTAAACATACATTCATACCTACACAAGTACACACCCTGCAGTTCTAGGAGACTGTAGCGACAACCAGTTACGTAACTAGTTATTTTGACACATGTCCTTGATCCTTTTAGATTACAATGAGACTGTTTGATAGCTGCTTCAAAGTAGTCAACTTATTGGATTCACATTCTGGTTACATAGAGCCAGTTATCTCACTAGCTACCTAACTGGTTACTTGATCAGCTACATAACTAGAAATTTTAACATATACGGCTGTTAATTGACTCAACTGACTAAATCAGTTAAAAAGACATCTCATAGACAGTACATTACCCGATTGCTTAGAAACTAATCTTCCTCCGACAACTCTCCAATATATTATTTATTTTGGGTAAAAATATCTACTTTCTAAAATGCAGTACAAGTGACTACACTTTAGATTACTTAGAGACATTTAAGTGACAATTGACTTCACCCTAGATTACCTGGGATGTAAAAAGTAACCACTTGACTTCTATCTGCACTACAAAGTCAGTCAAGTGATCAGGCATTAGTGACAATTACTGTCTATAAGAGATATATTGGCTTTATGTTTAACTGCTGGGCAGATAGAGATACTCAGGGCACTACAAAAAACAACAAGTTGTAACAGATACAATCATAACCAAACTCAAACACAACAACAATAACAATAACTATGTAACGCATGCAGCGAAATCAACCAACCATGTGGGCACCAGAAGAGATGAAACAAAAACCATCGACGGAAATAACAAGGGTTCATTCATATTTTCATATACAGAATGGGGCACTTACATTCATATGTACCTAGCAATACATATAAATGTACATATGTATGTATGAATGTATATACGTATGAATGTATGTTCGGCAGCAACTTTTATGTTTATATTGCAATAACGAAAAATAGAGTTGTTATGAGTTCTTGCTACTTGCAACACACATGCTGGTTGCTCGTTGCTAGTTGCTGGTATGAGTATCTATCTATATTTCTTTCATTTCAATATTAAATATCTGTTTTCTTTTTGTCTGCATGTGTGTTTTCCAGCTTAAAGGGACGTCTATAAAAAAAAAGAATTCACTGACATGTGGGTGTGAAGTGTTAAAATGTTGAAATGAAGTATAAATTATCTTGGTATTGAAGGCTTATCATCAGATAAATACGAAAAATAAAAAATATATAATAAAACAAGAAAAACATATTCATTTAGCAACTTTTTTCTCCCCAAAATACCTACATAAATACGTATGCACTGGTATATTATATGAACGTATATAAAACCAGCAGACTGCAACAGTGTGAACTTTACTAAAGAGCATTTAAAAGTTTATTACACATGTATTTCATTTTTATTATTTGTTTAAGGTATTTTATAATATTTAATCATTTTTTAAAGTAAATATGAACTGGGTAAACCTTCATAAGAAGATTGTTTGCTTAAACTAAATTATTGTTTTTATGGCTAATACTATAATGATCAATTATTACACAGGTCAACAACAAAAATGGTAACATTTTTCAATTCTATTGATAGATTTTTTTTTTAAATTTTGTTAGACGTTTCTCAACATAATCAATGATAACTCAAAAAGGGTTAGTCCGATATTACTAATATAATCTTAAGAAAACTTGAGATTTACAAAGACTTAAATCCGTTTATATATTGCGTTCCTATCGTCTCAATAGTTTCGGAGTTCTAATAACAAATTGAAGCAAAAAATATATTTTTTATGGGAAAGTAGCAAATTTGTTTCATTTAAAAAATCGTGAAAAATCGAAAACGTTAGAAATTGTTCAGATTTATTACTTTATCGCAAAGCTATATGTAATAGAAACAAAATGAGATATCGACCATAAAAATCTACTGATTGTTTTCGAATTTATTCACAATTAAGTGAATTTGATCATTTTCACAAAAAATAGAAAGCATTTTCAAAAGAGCTTCCAACACATCCGGTAGGAAAGCAGTCCGGTTAGCTCAATATTTGGAATATTTGGTACGAAAAGTTAAAGCCAATGCAGGTTTAAAAACATACAAAGCTCAAAAAGTTCCTGACAGGAACTCTGCCAAAAATTTAGAGGCCAGAGATAGAGCACGGAAATTTGAAGTGCTCTATATAAAAAATATACCTGCTGCACAATGAATGACGAAACGTACGTATGAATAAATTTTTCGCAGCTTCTGGGCCAATATTTATACCCTACACCACCATAGTGGGGAGGGTATAATGCGTTTGTGCAGATGTTTGTAACGCCCAAAAATATTAGTCTAACTACCGATCGACTTAGAATCACTTTCTGAGTCGATTAAATTTCGTATTATTTTTTCGGCCCAAGGACCAAGCCTATTGAAACTGGCTGAAATCGGACCATTATTTCACCTATCCCCGATACAAATGTCCTTCCGAAATTGGACTTTATCGGTCATAAATGTTTAATTTATAAATGTATCTCCACAAATTGCTCTCCAAATAAGTTTTATATATACAAAATTCATGTCACCAAATTTTGTTACGATCGGTCCATAATTAGTCATAGCTCCCATATAGACCCGCTTCCGAAAATCACTTTAACGCACATAAATCGCTTCAAAATGTTGGTATACTCACAAAATTCAACATAGTAAACTTTCATATAGACATAAATCAAATTCGGGTTTGACCGACCATACTTTCTTACTTGTTTTATGTTGCTGATGCTCGAGGAAATGTCGTAGAACAGATTAGGACACAAAAGCAGAAAATGTTTCCAAAAAGTTCTTGGTATGACAAGCAATATTCAGTTGCGGCAAAAGAAACCAAACATTTGTTACAAAGGGCTCTATAAATACCCAAATTTACATCATGGAATGTTTGCAAAAGAGGATGCATAAGACTTCTTAATGCGTCCACTTAATTTTGTTCTGATTTGGCAAATGGAATTTAAAAATTGTACCAATCAGCATCAGAAATTGTACTTTTTCGACTGTAATTGTACCAAAACTAGGGTTCCTCAACGGAAAAATTTTTCCCGATAATATTTTTTTGGATATTCCTGTGAAATTTCGGGATTTTTTTAAAGTTACAATGAACAAATGAACAGTTGTAATGAATAAATTTAGATCGGTTCCATTACATCCATTCATTCTATTGGTTCTATCAACAGTTATTCAGTTGATAATGAAGCATCGTAGTTTAAATTATCGATTTTTTGTTAACCATTTAACATTTTTTAGCCACAGCAGAAAAATTCTGTCATTAAGAATTAGAAATTCTATGGGTATTTATTCATATTCAACAATAATAATGGCTGAAATTTGCTTATATACTTTTTGGTTTGAAAAACACTTAAAATTACGAGTGTGACAAGACTAGTCAAATGCCGCTATTTCTTCTTTATTTGAAAAACTCATAAGTATTTTTTTAAAAATTTATTTTAAAAAGTTTATTGTTAATATTTTGAGAGAACAAAAATTCATAAATTGGTTTTAATATATTAACTGTGAAATAAATTTTCAAATTGTACCAAATGAGTCATTATACTTTTTAAGATCAAATTGTACCGAAAAAAGTACAATTGTAAAAATTTTGCCATCCCTGTACTGGGCTCTTGTGAAAAGAGAATTGAAGAGCACAAAAAGGGTGTCCAAAAGTGTAGTAGATTTTAAACGGAAATGTACTACGTATAAAAACCTTAATATAAGGGTTTCCGAAAAAGGTTCAAAATTGCATCACTAGTGATTAGAACTATAAAAATATTTTTTTTTTGTAAATTGTAATAATAATTTCAATTAAATAAAAAATTTAAATCTGTAACTTTAGTGGTTTAATTTTTATTAACATACATACATATATTAAGATTTTTTCGATATCAGTCTTTACAGAGAAGAGAAAAAATATAATTGGGCATGGTTAATGTAACCATTTAAATAGTGTTACAAGATTTTTATCAATATTATAGTCACAGTAACTATTTACATGATTGTGGTAACCATAATATGGTTAATTTACGTTTCACATGATTGTATCAACCATATATATGGTTACAGTAAACAAATATATGTTTGTGGCAACCATATTTATGATGAATAATTTTATCATAATATGTTGATCTCAGATTATGATACGCCTTAAGCCGAGAGTAACATAATATGATAAGTCCTTCATCATATGAATGGTTGTCACAAACATATATTTGTTTACTGTAACCATATATATGGTTGATGATTGTTCATGTGAAACGTAAATTAACCATATTATGGTTACCACAATCATGTAAATAGTTACTGTGACTATAATATAGTTAAAAAAACTTGTAATAATATTGAAATGGTTACAGTAACCATTCCCAACTATATTTTTTCTCTGCGTGTATATATGTATGCTTCTTAAGTACCGAAGAATTACACTATTTAGTTTGCGTTGAATATTAGTTAGATACTCCTTTTAGTAATATACAATTTATTCTATGAATTACTCAATCTGTCAATCTGCTTAAACTCTTAAATTCAAATTCATTCATTCAAACTTATTCAAAATAATGCATAAAAATATAACTTGTGAAACATTTTTTTAAATATTCCACATTAAATTTATTTATCTTGCAAATACTCAGTACATAGTTATCTAGGTGTGTACATATTTAATTTGCATAATTTTTTAGTTTGAGTCTATTCTATTGTACTCTCAGCACATGTGTTTAAAACGGCAACAAATGCATCATGCACTTACTGGGATTATGACAACAATATAAAATACAGGGGAATAAGTGTAGAATGGGAGGAGGAGGGCATACAATCTGTAGCAGGAGAAACAAGTTTTTATTTTCCGATTTTCATAATAAAATATTCACATCAGGTGTTTTCATGTTTTTATTACAGTTTCTATTTTTCTTTATTTTTTGCGTAAAATGTATTTTATGGTCTTTAACATTCTTATTGTATCGAAAATAAGATGTATTTAAATGAAATTTGTTACGTTGTTTACAAAAATAAAAAAAATCCTACTTTAAGTCGTCCTGCTTAGATTGATGTCAGCACCACACATGTTGTTTACAATGCAAGAAACAAGGATGTAAAATGAGAGATTTTATATACAAATGTATTTATGTAGGTGTAAGTATTTATATGTGTGCTGCTGATGACGGAAGTTAAATTGTAATATAGACAACACAGCAACAGCCATAAAATACATAAAAGGACTTAAAAAACAAACAACGAAAAGTATTAGAAAACAACAATAAGTCAGTCAGTCAGTCGGTGGTGGTGGTGGGTATGAGTATTCAGTTATTATTGCAATAATAGTTACAATCTAACTACAGACATAATAACAAAATACAATGTGAATAGCACACATGTTGGATATAAAACTCAGGCCATTGTCTAACTAAATGCATTCATTTGTTGTTTATGTTTTAGTGAAAACAAAAATTACAAAACAACAAAAACAAAAAAAAGTAGAAACGGAAAACATTTTACTGCGGCAAGGAACATGAAAACCACCAAACTAACAACTGGGTGGTATTTATACAGATTCCCTAAGAAGACAATGAAAAGTGTTTTTCTCTCTTTTATATCCGTTTTTTTTTGTTTCTACATGTATTTAGTAAATACAGTCAACACAAAAAACCATGTCATAAAAGCTCACACTTTTAAAATAAATAAACATTTTATTTGTTTTTGTTTTGGATAAATATGTGTGTGTTTTTGTTGTTGTTCTTGTTTTCATTGAATTTTATTTTATTTTTCCGAATGTCAAAGGAATTCTTAACGAAAAAATCGAAAACACTAAGGAAAATAACTATTGGCTTTCATTCTTTTGGTATTACAGTTTTTTTATGTGAAAGAAAAACCAGAAAACTTTTATAGTCTTTTAATGCATTCTTTTCAATAAGCAACAGTGGTTTAAAAACCGATTTTTATTTTGTGTTATTTGGGGTCATATAATAAAATATTTTCTTGTTTTCAAGAAAGCTTTTTACGAAAAAGTTGTTTATTAAAAATTGTATTTATTGATAAAGCTCTTTCTAGAAATGTTTTTATTGCAAATGTATTTATAGAAAAGCTTTTTATTGAAAATTATTTTTACAGCCTTTTACTAAAAAGTTTTATATTAAAAACGCTTTTAATTGAAAAATATTTTTAAAAAAAAACTTTTAAAACATTTTTATTACTAAACTTAAACAAAAACTTTTTATACTAAAATTTTATATAAAAAAAGGTTTTCATAGAAAAGTTTTTTACAAAAAAAGCTTTTTATAGAAAATGTTTTTATTAAAAAAAAGCTTTTTATAGAAAAGTTGTTTATTATAAAAGCTTTTTATAGAAAATTTTTTTATTAAAAAAGCTTTTTAATGGAATTATTTCTATTAACAAATATTTTTATAGAAAAGTTTTTTATTAAAAATAAGATTTTATAGAAACGTTTTTTTTTATTAAATAAGCTTTTATAGAAACGTTTTTTTTTTATTAAAAAAGCTTTTATAGAAAATCTTTTTATCGAAAAGTTTATAAAAAAATATTTTATCAACAATTTTTTTTATTAAAAAAGCATTAGATTTTTTTAGACAAGCTTTTTACATAAAAACATTTTCAAAAAAAATTTTTTTATTAAAAATAGTTTTTCCAGAAAAGTTTAGTTTTTCTTATTAAAAAATGCTTTTTATTGATTACTAGTTGACCGCCCCGGTAGAATTTACTGACGTTAGTTCGTCAAGTTTCTCCAACCCTGCCTGTTCTTATTTATTTGCAAATAAAATATCTAAATTTGTACTGCATACTTTAGGGGCTTTTCTATTACAGTTGACTGGACTCAAAAAATCCGGTTTTAGCCGTAATTTTTGAATTTTTTTTCTTTACAAAAAAACTCAGCCAAATCGCTCCAGTCGTTCTCACATGATGCCATTACATACATGGACCATTTCATTTTATAAATATAGAAGAATATAGTTTTACACAACAAATTTACTAAAAATTCATTAGACAATTTTTTTTTATAAAAAAGCTTTACTTTTTATTAGATAAACACTATTTATAGAAAACGTTTTTACAGAAAATATTTAATTAAAAATATATTTTATAGAAAAGCTTTTTATTAAAAATTGCTTTTTTAAAATACGAGTTTTACACAACATATTTTACACATAAAATTTACTAAAAAAACGTTTTGTAGGCAATTTTGTTTTTGAATAGATACAAAAAATATTTTATTAAAATAATTTGTATAGAAAATCCTCCTAGTAAGTAAAGCTTTTTTTAAAAACAGCTTTTGTCGTAAAAAACTAATTTTTGCTTAGAATTTTTTTTCAATTCGTGTTACTACCTGACCACTGTAATTCCGCTGCATACATTTTATTGCATTTTAGTGTTCGTTTATACGACCATAAACATGTTAGTAATCACGTGTGTAAAGTTTTTTTTGCATTTCTCTTCACTTTTTTATTCTCTTAGTTTCACATCCACCCTCCAGGGACTCTCCGCTTTAGTTATAAAGGAATTGAAAGATATTCTTCTTTTAGTTTTATAGTTTCTTAAAGGATACAAGTTTTCAATAAGTTTTTTGTGTGCACAAACACATATGTGTGTATAAAAGTTGTGATGCTTGAATAGAATTTAAACAAATGGAAAATAATAACTTTACAACACAATTTGTTCTTGTGTCACAAAAATACTGGTAAAAAATCCGGAAAAAAATAATAAAAATTTGTAATACTTTTACACGTTCAAATAAAATGTAGTATTATAAAAAAAAACTATAGATTTTGTAACTTAAAACTAAAGTATTAAATCCTAAAAAATTATTTTGTAATTTTTATTTTTATTGCAAAAGTACGAGTGTTGACACATAAAAAAAAATCCGAGGATTTAATTTGTCATTGGGTAAGGATTTACATGGTGTTTAAGTTTCATTTACACAGCAACTAAAATCAATTCAATCGAACTACTTAAAACTACAGATCACGTATACAAAATAATTTTAAAACTTGGTGGTTTAGTTACATAAAATACCATTTGTGTCAACAAGCCAGTATATAGAATAAGAGTTTGTTTATATTAACTTGATAACTTCATGACTCAGAAGATAAATAAATTTCCAAATTATGAAATTCAATACTAAACGCCTAAATCATCTTTGATGTTCTAATAATTGAGCAAATATTTGTTAAATAAAGTAAACCATTAGAGCTAGCCATTTTGTTTTTAAAGAAAAAATAAAACTTTAAACGCTATTAATCCACAAAACAAAATCAAATGATAAGCAGCATTTCAACTGACAATGATAAATTATATCCAGCAGAAATATTGTACAAAAAGTAGAAATAAAAGAAAAATAAAATGCCATGAAACTGAAATCTCATCTTTAGTTCAAAAATGTTCGCTTTCAGAAACACAAAAATATATAAAATTTTCCCAGAAATAAAAAAACCTTAAAAAGTTAAAAAAAATGTATAACAAAAATACTTGCAATTGCAGTACAACTATTTTTTTTTAAGGAATAAAGAATGCTAAACTTAAAACATTCAGGGAAAATTTAATAGCAAACCACAATTGAAATTCTTAAAAATTTGAAACTAAAAAAAGAAATATTTTTGTTATGAGTTTATATGTTCAGTTTCTGTTTAAATAGTTCTGGAATTTTGTGTTGACACAATATTGAGGAACAGTGATCCAGCAATTAAATGCAATTTTTATTTTTGATGATGAATTTATTTTCAATTAACTTGAATTCAAAATTTATTTTTTCATGGTCTTGTATATTATATACCTTAACATTTCATCATTAATTTCCTTTTAGGTATGGGCTTTAGATATACCCTGTTGATTTGCTGCCCAAAGTAGTTTTCAATGTTGCAATAGAAAGTTTTTTTTTGTATAAATAGCCTTTGATTTCAGGGAAAATGAATAAAAGGAAGATATTTTCTAGATTTTTCTTATATTTGTTTCAAAATAACCATTAGTTAGTTTGGCAAAGTTCTCCGAAATCTACAACATTTGTTATAATTTTGGAAAAAAAAAATATATGAAAGTTGTATGCACATTTATTTGAAGATAAAAATCTGATATTTGAATAAAATAATCTACATGCGTTTCAATAGATTTTTAAATTTTTTTCGAAATTGGTTTATTACAATTTTAAGGAGTTCAAAAATATATTTTACTAGTTCGCCCGGTAGCTATTTACTAATGTTAGTTCTTCAAGTTTCTCCAACCCACATACACCTACCTGCCTGTTCTTATTAATTTGCAAATAAAATATCTAAATTTGTACTGCATACTTTAGGGAGCATTAATATTACTGTTGGTTTATTACAATTTTAAGGAGTTCAAAAATTTTACTAGTTCGCCCGGTAGCTATTTACTAATGTTAGTTCTTCAAGTTTCTCCAAACCACATACACCTACCTGCCTGTTCTTATTAATTTGCAAATAAAATATCTAAATTTGTACTGCATACTTTAGGGAGCATTAATATTACTGTTGACTGGACTCAAAAAAAAATTTCCGAGTTTTACCCGGAATTTTTGATTTTTCCCTGAAAATTTTGAATCGAATAAAAAAAAATCAGCCAAATCGCCACAGCCGTTCACACGTGATGACATTACATACATGGACCATTTAATTTTTATATATGGGGCATTTCATGTCAAGTGAACGAACTTTTGAAATCGATGTCTTCCGATTTTGATAGATATCCCACTCGCATCCCACTAAGGGACTAAAAATATCTTAAAGGAATGGACCTAAGCTTTCTTTTGACTACAAAAAAAATTTTAAAAAAAGGGCGCATTTGGAAAAAAAAATCATATTTGCAAAAAAAAAGTCAAAAATTGTAAGTCTTGAGTTAAAAAATATTTATTTTGATAGATATCCCACTCGCATCCCACTAAGCGACCAAAAGGGTCTTCAAGGATAATATCTAAGCTTTTGTTTGACCTAAAAAAAAAGATTAAAAAAGGGTCCATTTTGAAAAAAAAAAGTCAACAAAGTTTTTGATTTTGCAAAAAAAGTCAAAAATTTTATGTTTTGAGTTACAAAATATTTATTTTGATAGATATCCCACTCGCATCCCACTAAGCGACCAAGTAGGTGTTCAAGGAAAATATCTAAACTTTATTTTAAGAAAAATATTAAAAATTTTTTATTTTTTTTTTTAAATATTTTTTTTCGAAAGATCGAAGAAATAGCTATCTATACTATTTGGGACACATTTTGCTAAGAACAATAGGTAATAAGTTACATGGATAAGAAAAAACCCCTGTTTGACCAAATTGTCAAAATTTTACCCCCTATAACTCAGAGAGTTCTCGACCGATGTTGTTGAAAAATTGTGTCTGAGTTACTATCCAATAGAGCTAACCTTGGTGCAAATTTCATCCCGATCGGAAGACATCGATTTCAAAAGTTGGTTCACTTGACATGAAATGCCCCATATATAGATAGATAACATTATTAAATTACAATTTCTACATTTTTCATTTGCGTCCCCACAAAGTATATATATTCAGGATCGTTATAGATAGCGGAGCCGATATATCCATGGCAGTCTGTCCGTCTGTATATTGAAAACAGTTTTTCGTAGCCCCCAAATAACATCAATATATCTGATATATACCCGGTTCGTCTTCTATTTAAAATCGCGAAAATCGGCCAACAAATGGCTGAGATATAAGGAAAAAACCAGTACAACTCTAATTTTTGATCTATGTCTGGATTACTAACTCATTAATATAGACAATATTGATGTCTAATGATAGACATTTCAAAGACTTTGCCATAGGACATCGGACCCACAATGGTTTAAAATGGTACCGTGAAATAACTCCCAAATGAAATAACTCCCCACGAAAAAATTAAATAACACCCAACAAATTTTTCACACAACTTAGGACTTATTTCATTATGAAACAACTCCTAACGCATAGGGAGTTATTTCATAATTTTTTGTTGGGAGTTATTTCATAATGCAATAACTCCCAATGAAATTTTTGTTGGGTTTTATTTCATTTTATTTTCGCTCAGAATAGTTTTTTGCAATGCCGGCCTTTCTTAATCTGGTGCGAAATGAAAATCGGATTTCTGAAATATTATAAAATCTTTCTGCAATGAAAGAAATCTTTTCTAAGCGAAGCCAGATTTTGATACACCCCGGAGGAGAAAACCTTAGCGCACTGCAATGAATAATACTTTTCTGAGCGAAGCCAGTTTTTGATACACCCAGAGGAGTAAAACTTTGCGCTACGCTATAGGCCCGCAATGCAAAAAATGTTTGGTAAGCGAAGAATAATTTCACTTTTGTAGTGCTTTTTTTAGATTTCATAAATAAATTGCTTCGGATTGGGAATTATTTCATTTCTATTGGGATTTATTTCATTGGAAGTTATTTCGCTTTTTTGGCACTAATATTTTAAAAATTATGAAACCGCCGATGAGTAATTTCATTTTACCCTTTGGTAGTTATTTCATTTTTCAAGTTTGGGAATTATTTCATTTTTCATGGGAATTATTTCATTGGGAGTTATTGTAATCCGAATTTTTTTTCTCCAAACTAAATTTTTTGTCATAACTTTTTTTCAGTAATAAATTAAAAAAAAATTGAAAAATAAAAAAAAAATTTTACATAAATTTTTTTTAGTAAAAAATTAAATTAAAATTTTTTTTTTTTATTTTGAAATTTATTTTCTCATCTTTTCGAGTTTTCTCTCTTAGTTAGAATGTCCTAGTCTATCTTATATTTTACGAGCAAATCTATGGAATACAAGAAACAATATACAGATGACAATAAAATCCGCACCGTTAAATTTATTTTGCGTTTTCTATGAGAAGCGGAATCGGCATTAAAATTAATCCACAATATAATCTAACTAAGGTGTCTACATTTAATACTTCTACACCCTTTCCAATTATTTTTCAGAAGTTTCTAATTATATATCAGAATATTCCAATTGAATTTCAGAAGTTTCCATTTATATTTCAGAAAATTCTAATTAAATTTTAGAATTTTCCAATTGTATTCCAGAATTTTCTGAAGTACAAATGGAAATTTCTGGAACACAATTGGAAAATTCTTGCATACATTTAGAAATATAATTGGAAAATTCTGAAATACTATTGGGAAATTCATAAATACATTTGAAAAATTCTGAAATACAATTGGAAATTTCTGAAATTCAATTAGAAACTTTTGAAATATAAATGGGAATTTCTCAAATTCAGTTAGAATATTCTGAAATTCAATTAGAACTTCTGAAATATGATTTGAAATGGTGCAGATAGTTACACACGATACGTAAAACTGAAATGTAAACCCATTTTCTTTTAGTTAACTGCTAGAGTAGTTGGGAGAATACGAATATATTAGAAATATAAATATAAAACCCATACAACAAACTGTTTTATAAATAGAAAATTACAAGCTAACAAAACAAAAAAAAAACAACATTGAAAATATTAAATTCACATCACATACATATTTTGTTTTTCATCAAAAAACCATGAGAAATAATGATAATAATAATAATGAAATGGAAATAAAGGCAAAAGAACGAACGTAATATTGCCAAAAAAAAAGAAACTTTTACTGTCATCAATGCAAAATGCATTCAACCAAACAGACATTCTATCAAAAACCACTCATGTGTTGAAAATCAATTTGACTTTAACGTCACGGTAATGGCTACAAAACTCGTATGGAGAAATTTTCTCCCAAAAAAGGAAAATGTACATACAGCAAAGCAGACACAATAATAGCAAATCTACATATTAACTTATATATAAATGGAAGTAGGAGTAGCTTCAAAAAAATTAAAACAAATTTCCGAAATTTGGAAAAAAGTAGAGTTTCGTGTAAGGTTTTAACTAAAATCGAAAAGCGACAATTATTCTTCGTTTTTTATACCACCCCATCACCTTTTGATTTCGTGAAGGCGATTCTTTGGTCTATAGTATGATAATATTGTTATGTTTTTACCTTTTAAAAATGGTGGTTTATTTACTTTAAATAAACCGTGTTATTTTAAATGTAAATAAAAGCGATCAGTAGTTTACAAAATTGTAACAACTTTTTATTTATTTAAAATGAACACTTTAAATCTTACAGCGCCAACAATACTCTAACAACTCTGCACCTCGCTGTTATTATTAATTACACAGTGCCATCTTCTAGTAGTTTCATGAATTATCAAACGGACAAAACTAGAGCTTTAAGAGTTAATGTTGCCATACATATAAACAATATTAATAACAGCGTGTATCAACACTGTTAATAAGTAGAAGTTTCTACTGTTTATAAACATGATAAATGTTAAATTTAAATTGATAATGCAAGTACGTTACCATTTCGGTTGAATCGAAAAAATACTTGAAAAAATCGGCTATGGTTGAATCTTGCTCGAAATTATATTATGTGTTTTTTAATAGAACAACTAAAGTAACTTAATTAGCTTTTGTTTTAATTGGAGAAAAAATATTTTTATTTTTTGAATAGTCCTCCTAATGTACGTATATTTATATGCAGACATGCTACTTACCAACACTTGTAAATAAAATAAAATGGAAAACATTTCCTTTTTACTACCAATTTACAATACATGAGAGTTTCACAAAACGTTACATTGAATTTAAGGTAAAATACACTTAAAGGTTTGTGCACAAGTCAAAAATAAATAAAAAAAATTTTAAATAAAATAAAATGAACGAGTACAAGTATAACAAGTAAACGTTTTATACTCAGCTGTACCGAATCTTATATAGCCACCACCAATATAATACTTACACCGATTTTTTTACATTTGGCCCATTAGCAATACCAAATTTAGATATACATAGATAACAAATTTATGTATCATAAAGCCAAATATTGCTATGAGAAATCAAGGACCGACTCTTATAATTGTAAAGTGAAATAGTTCTTTTATAATTGGAATAAGGAGTTCAATGTATTATCTGTAATATAAATTTTATCTCACATTATTGTTCACAACTTTGATCGATTTTGTCCATTTTCAATAACAAATATAACTCATCAACGGAAAATTTCATCCCCCTAAGGTGCCTTCAAAATACATATAGACGGACGGACACAGCTAGATCGCCTCAGAATTTTATAAGCACCCAGAATGCAGTTACTTTTCTGAGTCTACGATAAGTCTTTCGATATGATACAAACACAGAAAAAACTACTTCTTAAACCGTTTCAATTCGAATATTTGTCACATATTGAACTGGTTTCAATTATTTCATAATTAAATCAAGTATTCATTTGCTCAAAAACAAAATTTCTTGATATTTTCTATTGAATTTTGAGTTTTGAATTTGATTATTTTGACAATTGGATATACAATTTTCGTTATTGGTTGAATTTCAAATACAAAAATTATTGAATAGATAATTTTCGTAATTGAAACACAAATGTGTTTTCAAATCAAATTCAAAACTCAAAATTCAATAGAAAATATCAAGAAATTTTGTTTTTGAGCAAATGAAAACTTGATTTAATTATGAAATAATTGAAACCAGTTCAATATGGGATAAATGTTTGAATTGAAATATAATTTTTTCTGTGAACGGAGTTACAAATACAAAATACTCCCATATTTTTGGTGATGGGTATAAAATGTTACAAAAAGAAGTCTATCTCCTTATTTTTGTAACATTTTTCAAAATATGCAGGGTAAACTTACTCTATATTAGTAGATGTTGGTACTTGGCACTAAACTGTAAAATGTAGGAACAAACAAACACATAAAATAAACGAGTGAGCAAACGAACGAACGAGCGAACACATTTAAAATAGATTTTCAGGTAAATTGACTTAAGTTGGTTAAAAGCTTTAAGACATGAAAGCACTTACACATACAGTAACACATAATGCCTGTGTCCATGTGTGTTTGTGTGCACATTAGAGATGTCCTTAAAAAATAGATTTGCTTTGGATGGGTCTTATTTTGTCCATTATTATACAAAGCTAAGTGTTGCTAAATTTAAGGGCAATCGATTAACAACAACTCGTGACGGATACCCTTTGAAAGTTGTGAAGTAAAACTAGAGCTGCAACTGAGGGTAAGTTGAGAGTAAAAATGATTATTCTCTCCCAAACTGTATGGCTGACACAACAACAAAATACATTGATTTACAATATGATGAAGTATTACATCATAAATATGGTTGCCACAAACATATACTGAATTACTACAATCATATATATGATTGCTACAATCATGTGAATGATAACTTAAACTTATCATGGTTATCGCAATCAAATACATAATTACAATAACCATAATATTGTTAAAAAACTTGTAAAAATTGTGTAATATTTATGGTGAACTTGTACAACTATTTTTTGTAGCTGCTTTGAAAGATAATTTTCTCTAGAAGTTAAGATTAGTATTAAATCTTTACGAAATCCAAAAAAAGTACCATTGTTTACCTCATTTTAAAATATTCTATCGATTCAGCACCAATTCTAGATATCCGATTGGCCTAAAATTTTCCAGAATTTAGTTTTAGTTACTAAAGAACTAAATAAGAACCATCCAAACTAAATCTATTTTTAAGAGCAGGTCTAGTGTGCATGTCAGTGTATTGTATTTGTGTTTAATACCTGTTATTATACAGGTACAACGTTTACGAGTACAACATATTGAATGAATGAATTTTGTGTTTAATGTCTACCAGTTTGCAAGTGCATGTGATGTGTCACGTTAATTTTGTACCAACCACCACCTCGTTACTCTTCTTCAATTGAAACTTGTATGAAGTACTGTTATATATGTGTACAGTGTCTGGTCAATTAATAGTAGATACAAAATATAAAACTTCTAAATATTTGAAGTATCACAAAAATTTATTTGCATACGAAAAATTACACAAAAAAAGTTTTTTTTAAATGAGTATCTACAACTGGCTACTTATTTCTGGTATAGCTCTTAACAGGTACTGGAAATTTGTTAACAGAACCTAGTTTATTGGGCAGATACTGTTGAAAAAACTACAAATAGTATAGCTGGTATTTGGTATGATTTGGATATTCAACACGAAACCTGAACACGAAATCTGTTTTAAGAATGAAACTAGAAAACAAAGTGTGCACAAGAATTGAACAAATATACAACATGAGCTTTAAATCTAATAAATAAAATACTACATTGAGTAATAAACAGTGATGATCAAATGATTAGGTCATCATACTCAAATAATAAGTTTAGTGCACAAATAGTGGGTGCGAAATTAAAACAGAAATCCATTGAAGTTAAAACAATTATTGAAAATATTAATTTTCAAAATATTAATTTTGAAATATTAATTTCATTCATATAGTACACAGAAAAATAAAATTCATAATTGGAATGAATTTTGTAATAAATATTATTAATCGAACTTGACTTTTTTTTCCTAAACTTATTTCATTTAAAATAAGAACATGTTCATAAATATTATAAAATTTTACATGACGGAAATTTTTGCTTTTTTTACTTAATTTTTTTAATAAATTGCATTATAATTGTATTATATAATGAATTAGTGCAAGAATATTTGCATAATAGCCATATATTGGCCAATATTTTAAGATAAAAAGGAGAATATCTGAAACTTAAAAATTATCATTAAACATAATAAAACATTCATAAATATAAAAGCATTTCATCCTCTTAAATCAATTTAATAATTTTCGCGCTTTTTATATCATTTTGTAGCTGAAAATCATAAAAAAACTAAAAATTTTCCATGAAAAATTTCAAACATTTTTGAGCAACATAAAAATAAAAATGAAATTGAAATTATATTTTTCAAGCCTTCTAGATTTTATTTCAAAACATAAAATATTAAAAAAATCATACTATTTAAGAAATTATTTATAAATGTTATGAATTGAAATCAATGAATTCGAATCATAATATTTATGTTGAAACTTTTTTCTGTGTATGAAAATATATTGTAGATTTTTATGAAATCTTAAGTAAATCTGTTCATAAGCTATTGTCTGTGGTAAACAAGCTTATTTATGAACCCACTTACCCGAAAAAAAAGTTTCTCTAATTTTGTGCGTGACATTTCTCACAAAACAGCTGACAGAACATAAATTAAAAGTCTGAATGCATTTCAACCTTCGAGGGAAATGTTAACAAATCTGTAACTAAAGTCACCGTTAAATTTAAAAAAATATATATAAACTTTTTGAGATAACTGATGCTTTGAAATGCATGCCATGATGCACTCTTGGAGAGGCTTAAATACAAAACGGAAATAATTCAGAAAAATTTTATGATTTTGCTTCATAACCTTAATTGCCTCTGAATATGAATCACAAACTGCTTAGTTAAATACCAAAGTCCTATCTAAAAATCATTTGTTTTAATTTTTTATATAGGAAGTTTTTTGCATCTTTATCAGCTACTTTTTGGTCTATACAAATTTGTAATTACTTCGGAATCTGTAGATGTACTCTCATCATTATAATGCAAAAAATAGGCAGATAATTGTCAGTAATTGTATCGATCAGAATAAAAGAGGGCAGAGAGAAAACATGTCTCAATTCTATCTAAGTACGACATCTATTAATTTTTGAAAAAACTTTAAATTTCTTTTCCTAAAAACGGTTCATATTAACTTATGATTTCACATTATGAAATTAATCCGTACCTGAATGTGAACGTTCATAAGAAGATCAAGTTTTCTTAAAGAATACTTTTTCAAAGTAAAAATTCGTAGAAAATATCATCGTCTTGACTTATACAAGGCATATGTGAAATTTTTATATTTTTTCTTAAGTATTTAAGAGCCTTATTCCTCATATTCCTATTCCTATTCCTCTATTCAATTATCAATATATTCCTTTATACACGCAGAGAAAAAATATAATTGGGCATGGTTACTGTAACCATTTAAATAGTGTTACAAGTTTTTTAACTATATTATAGTCACAGTAACCATTTACATGATTGTGGTAACCAAATATGGTTAATTTACGATTCACATGATTGTATCAACCATATATATGGTTACAGTAAACAAATATATGTTTGTGACAACCATTCATATGATGAAGGACTTATCATATTATGTTGCTCTCGGCTTAAGGCTTATCATAATCTGAGAACAACATAATATGATAAGTTTTAAAAGTCTCTGCATACTTTTAGGCATTCATGATTATGGAATGGTATGTGCTTTTTCAGAGGCTCGCCCACAAATGCAAGTCTTTGGAATTACCACCAATTAAAAAAAAATTAATCATAAATTAAAAATAAATAATATTTACAAATCTTGTTTTTGATAGTTATTTTCTTTTATTACTGCGATTATTTCAAACATCAATAGGGGGCGGATTTTTATGCTTTTATAAATAAAATCTTGCGCCTAAAATCATACAAGAGATTTGTCAAACATAACAGTTACTAAAACGTAAAATACAAAAGCAAAATAGAGCAATATTCGTTATGTTTGGTGGTTTGCAAACTTTTAAAACGTTTTTTATTAAAGAATTTTATTTATGAATGCTTGAAAATCCTCCCACTACTTGTCAGCTAATTTATCGCATCATGCAAAAAGTTAAAAATAGTAGCTAATAACACTCTCAAAATAAGTGGATCCCTTATTTTCGATTTATATTTCTTTTTAATAAATCCTACTTTTTTGTTTGTAAAGCCTCACGCAAATCGAAATATTACTTTTGAATGGATGTGTTTAGATTTTTTTTAAAAGTCACGTTTAAAATTCATTGTTATATCGCATGCAGTGGAAGAATTTTTCTTCAAAAGAAAAGTTATGCAATTTTGGTTATCGTAGGGCTCGAGGCATAAATGAAACCAATTTTTCAATTTTTTTATAAAGATTTCAGGCTTTAATAAGTTTTTCTAAACATTAAATAGCCTACAAGTCCAAACCTTAAATTTGTTCCATTTTAATGATCATCACTGTTTTGTGAACTACATAAACTATGCAATTTCTTTTTTACTTTCATTTTTGCATTACATTGGTTTACAATTTCAATACAGTAATTGAAACTTCCAGGAAATTTAAGTAAGTTTAAACTTGAGTAAATTTCAAATGTTTGTTTACGTGAGGAAGCAAGAAAACTATTCAACAGAAAATAAATATAAAGAAAAACTTTATTTGTTGCCACTTGATGGTTTTTTTTTTTGTCGTTGTTTCAGCAATTTTCCATTCTCTCTATAAAAATACAGTCATGCCGAAAGTGTCATTTGCAGTTTCAATTCTTTAATACTTGTACAAATATTTTACAATTTATTTAACATTTTTATTCCATTTTTTTACCTAACAACTTCAACTTACTTACTTACCTGCTTCTACCATTTAGAGTTTATTTTATGTTGCTGGTGTATGTTAATTTTACATTTGGTGCGTTCTGGTACCTTTGACAAGGTTATAAAAACAAATTGCTTAAAAACACACAAAAATTGTAGGGAAGGTTAAATGGTTTTTTCCTTTTATTTTTGTTGCAAACGATTTTGTTAGTAGCCTAATGTGAGTAGGGAGTTGCAATAAGAAAATTTAATGGCGTATAAATTGTTTGGCTTGGAAATTATATTTATAAAATTTATTGGAATAATACGCAGTCGGTGTTGTTGTTTATAAGCTCAGAACAAAGGTGTTAGATTGTTAAATTATAACTTATATATACATGTTCATTCATTTGTAATACATTTAACAAAAAATTTATTTGTTATATGACTTGTTTTCTTGGTTTGATTTTACACATTTATTCGTTGTACTTGAGTGCGTATGCTTAATATAGATCTAGAAATTATAACAAACACATGCATACTTTCTTTGTGTGGTAAGTGGTTTTCAAGGTTGTTTATATAATTTTATTTTTAGTTATCTTTGGATTTTAATCATTTCCATTTATTTAACACAAATTTCCGGGGTTTTTTTCATTCATGGCTTTAAATGGTTTTGTACTACAGTGCGTATGAATTGTATTATTTGATAAATAACAATCATACGCATTGGTGTACAATGGGAATTTAATGCCGTTTTTATTTCTTCACCGTCTGTATGTATCAACTTTGAAATATGCTCCTGATCTATTCTAGTAAATACTTAAAACTTAGTTAACTCTCCGAGACATTTCTTAAACGATTTTGATCAAATAAATATGAAACTCCTTTGTTCATGCTTGGGAAGAGATAAATTTTATTCTAGTGTTTTTATACCCTTCATCTTCGTGAGAATAATGAGTCATTCCGTTTGTAATTTTCGCAATATAATTTTCCGACCCTATAAAGTATATATATTCTGGATCCTTATAGATAGCGGAATCGATTAACACATGTCCGTCTGTCTGTCTGTTGAAATCAACGAAGTCCCCAAATAACTTACATACATGATTCTTACATCAATATATCGGGAATTCTTCCGGCTCGGTTGCTATTTAAAATCGAGAAAATCGGCTCACAAATGGCTAAGATATAAAAACCAAGACAACCTCGATTTTTTACCTATATTTGATATATATCTGGATTACTAAGACATCAATATAGACAATATGGATAGCTAATGATAGATATTTTAAAGACCTTTGCAAGGGCGTATATAGGGTCAAAGTAATTGGTAAAACAAATTTTGTACCATGATTTTTTTTTCACCCAAAAATTTTTTTTGTAATATTTTTTTACAAATGAATTTAAGAAAATTTTTTTTTAAAAAATTTAAAAATAAATATTACGTCCAAATTTTTTTTTAAAAAAAAATTGAAAAAAAAATTCTTTAAAATTTTGTTTACCTAAACATTTTTAAAATTTTTATTTTAAAGTGTTATTTGTGGAAGGGTATATAAGATTCAGCGCAATCGAATATAGCTCTCTTACTTGTTGAATTTCTTTTGTGTTAATGAATTAGTTTTTGTAGTTTTTGATTAAAAGTGTTCAAATGGAAGCAAAAAGTATAGTTTTAAAATATTTAGAATCTACATAAAAGAAAATTGCATAAATGGTGATGATTTTTGTTATTTTGTGATCGTTAAAATTTACCACATTATGAAGGAATGAGTAATCTTCAATAAATGTTACAAAATATGTTGGCAACATTTTGTGTCAGAGAAGACAACACCATAAGTATTATTTTTGAGGATGTTAAAACAATTTGGCTCTTTTAAGGAGCATGTTCTACATGAGATATCCTTTCATGAGATATCATTTGTTTAAGAACAATTGTTTAAATGTGTGTTTAAAAGATATTTAATAAATTAAAACTATGAAACAATATTGTAAATACTGGATGAGCGGTTTAAACTGGACAATTTTACACTATTCTCCCATAAAATTTGAACATCAAACCCCGATAGAAGACAAAACAAAACGAATTTTACATTTTTGAGCCACATTTTGTATAACCACAAGGAAGCTGTTTACCTATTTTTAACAAATTTGGAACTTGAGCTTTTCAAATGTTTAATTTTACATGTGACTCTTTTAAAATTTGCGTAAATTTCTATTTATATCTATTGTTTTAAGCCAAAATATGTACATTACTTGGTTCATGAGAAAGACTTATTCAATATGTTGAAGTTTCTAATACACATTTCTCATTTAACTCTGGATTTCAATTGGAATACTGTAACAATACTTAGCATTTTTAAAGTTTATAATGTATTTCGTTTTGTATTAGAATTTAAACATTTTGTTTGGTTTTTTTTTTTTTGGTTTAGCAGTAAAAAAAATGTAAGTGCAAGTAAGAATGAAAACTTTTTAAAAAATATTGCCAAAGTCAGTGTGCGAGTGTCTGGTGTTTGCATGTGTTGATTGTGGGATACTTAAAAAAGGATTTTCCTCTTTCGTTTCTACTATTTCGAACAATTTACTTAAACTACTTAAGAAGCTGTTGGCAATACTTACGTTTAACATATAAAACGACATCAACAACTACAAACAAATTTATACCACATAAAATTGTAACACTTTCAGTTTTTTCCCTCATTTTTAGCATTTTACATTTTACATTTCTTTGATAAAGTAAAAACATTTTAACACAGTTAAATTGTTGCTTTTTTCCTACAAGTTTATTCTATTTTTTATTTATTTTTGTTGTTAATATTTTCTATATTTATAACATTATCATCAACACTTGAAAGCTCCCTAAATAGAACAGATAAAATGCAAAACTATTCAAAATAGTGTTAAGCATTCTGTGGTATAGGTGAAGGATGCTTTGGCTGTAGGGAGGGTGGAGGGTGATACGAGGTAGAGAGCATGACAGGAAAATTGTATTTGTTGAGGAAATGTTGGTGTTTAAATTTACAAATATATTTTCCTTATTTCTTTGTTATTTTTATTTTTATTTCTATATTTAATATTTATTTTGTGTAAACCATAAAAAAACAACATTGTTAAATTTATGACACCAAACTATTTAGTAACAATGTAAAACATTTTATTGGAAATATATGTATATTATATCTTTTTTTTGCTAAATTTTGTGTAAAAACATTAGGAAATTAAAATGCAATAAACACAAGATCAAAACGGAAAAACTCACTAGCACAAGTATGTATAAATACATTGCTTTTTGTAGGAATTTTCATAAAAGAATAAGTATTAGAAAAAGTGAGAGGAACTGTTTAAAAACAAAACTAAACACATTTAAGCATCACTAAAATGTCCTGCTTAATGTTTTTGAGCTTTTAAGACTCTTGTCTATAGACGACACACTTAAGTTTTTTTTTAGTGTTTTTCTCAAGCTTTTTATGTTTTTATCTTTTGATTTATATGAGTGATAAGAACTAAAATACCTTGTTTGTTTTCAAGTGTTTACAGTTTCTTTAGGTCTTTGTTTCTTTTTTTAATAAACATATTTATTCATATTTAACCTTTAAATAATGTTAGATAATTTTTTAATTTTAATTGTTGTCGACTTGAAGAAAAAGCCTTAGAAATTATTAATTGTTACAAAACAATATCTAATATTTTGAAGAAAACTTTAAAAATTTAATCAAATAGATTGTTTATTATAATTCCATCACCATTCATAAGCGGCACTTTAAAAAGTTCCAAGTCGATTTATCAATGCCATTTTATCTGTCTGGGTAACTCATCCCAGACA
This sequence comes from Calliphora vicina, assembly GCF_958450345.1. Classification (NCBI taxonomy): domain Eukaryota; kingdom Metazoa; phylum Arthropoda; class Insecta; order Diptera; family Calliphoridae; genus Calliphora; species Calliphora vicina. The sequence continues at coordinate 109,849,040 of NC_088784.1, forward strand.
TATATAAACTACAATTTCGAACTTAATGGATTCACGTATAATATTTATCATTGTCGTAGGCTTTTTGGTATTATAAATTTCCAAAATCGATTTAGTAAAGAAAATCTTATAAAGCTAAATATGCCGTTAGGGCCACTGCCGATTTTTTATAGATTTGAAAGAGGGACGGGTGAAATATTGCAACACTAGGTCTAAAAGTTAAGTGCTGAAAACTTGAGACAAGTCGGACGACGTTTTCGGGACGCTTATTGAGGTCAAAGGTCAGATATATGCAAATTTTACTAATTATATGAAATAAATTTGTGAAACTCATTAATTTTCTGGATTATTATACAGAAATATTTGGAATTATTTATTTTAATGAAAAATACAGTAATAATTAAAAAACTTGTGGTTTTTGTAAATTTTGTTAATTATTAGTAATACTTTTTTAAAAAATATACATAATTCCTTGATGCATACATTTTATGAAAGCTTAATTCATTGCCTCTCCATAATTGCTGAAAATTTTGAAATCGGTTTAAAAATATGTGAATTAGAGGTACTAAAGTACACGACCTACACTAAAACAATTTTTTCAAAATAACTCCAAATTTTGAAAGCTTTCAAAACGGTTATAGTATGTCCTCACTTATGCATTTTCAAGTTTTGACAAAAATTCTAATTATTTAAATTTAAAAAGATTGTTATATTTTTTAAGAAATCTAAAAAAATAATTTTTCAAAATTTTTCCCAAAATTAAAAAAAAACAAGTAAGAGATCTATGTTCGGCTGTGCCGAATCTTATATACCCTTCACCAAATTATACTTCAAAATAATTTTTAGGTAAACAAAATTTAATTGTTTTTAAAATTTTTTTTTTTCAAAATTGTTTTTTAATTTTTTTTAAAAAAAAGTTTTTTCCAAAATTTTTTTAAAAAAATTTAATGTTTTTAAATATTTTTTATTTTTTTTAAAAAAAAATTTATGACAAAAAATTTTTTTGATGAAAAAAAAATCGGGTTAAAAAATATTTTTCCCGATTTTGACCCTTGTAGGTCCAACTTACTATAGCCTTATCTACATCGTTGCAATGGACTTTGAAATATCTATCATTAAATATCCATATTGTCTTTATTAATGACTTAGTAATCCATATATAGATCAAAAATAGGTCAAAAATCGAGATTGTCCCGGTTTTTTGCTCATATCTCCGTTATTTATGGACCGATTTTTCTGATTTTAAATAGCAAACTTCTGGAAAGCATGTCTGACAGAATTATTGAAGATTTGGATCCCCAAGATATCTGGGGTCTTCAGAAAATTGATTTCAACAGACAGACGGACAGACAGACGGACATGGCTTAATCGACTTCGCTATCTATAAGAATCCAGAATATACATATATACTTTATAGGGTCGGAAATAAAAAATGTAGAAATTACAAACGGAATGACAAACTTATATATACCCTTCTAACGAAGGTGAAGGGTATAAAAATAAAATTATATCTTAGTAAAAAAATTGTATTGCAAACATTTTTTTTCAATATATTTTTTTTAATTTTGTTCAAAATTATTTTTAATTTTTTTTTTTTAAATTTTGTTTTTATTAAATTTATTACCGACTATTACGTTATATATTTTTTTATCAATATCTAGACTACTAAGTAATTAATATAGACAATATGGATATCTATATTCTCTATATTAATTACTTCGTTATCTAGATATTGACAAAAAAAATAGGTAAAAATCGACATTGCCCGACTGTGGCCCGATTTTCTCGATTTTAAATAGCAACCGATCCGGGGCTATAGTGGATAAATTGATGTATGAAGTTATTTGGGGCTACGGAAAGTTGATTTCAACATACAGACGGACATGTCTATATCGACTCCGCTATATATAACGATCCAGAATATACATATATACTTTGTGGGGTAACGAATGAAATATGTAGAAATTACAAACGGAATAACCAAATTATATACACCCTTGCCGATCATGGTGAAGGGTATAATAAATTTTGAAAAAAAAAAATCCTGTTCCTGTTCCAAATTGGTTAAAACTTGGTGCACATGAGTATTATATATTTACCTATATTACTTATACGTCTTATTGGTTTATAACCATTTATTCAATTTCCTTAAGAAAAATGTGAAAAAAAACCTCTTAAAATTCCACTTTACTTAAGGCAAATAAAAATACATATCATTAACCGAAATATTCATAGTCATTGTCTATTAATAAAAATCAATCAAGCTGGCCTAAACAGAAAAAAGGGTAAAAGGTCATTTTTATTTTTCAACCCGGATTACATTTAATACACCAAATACTTAACACCAACATACTTGCCAAAAATTAAAAAAAAAACCTGAATAAACCTCCATAAATTTTAATCTGAACTTAAGCAGAAATACACAAATGATTTGCAAAGGCCTGAAAAATAAAATAGAATAGAATAAAAGAAATAAAATGAGTATGTTAGAAATTTGCATAAATATTTTGAAGGGCCAAAAAATAGGCTTTACACATGAATGCCATTAAATAAACCATAACTTCATACTCGTAGATAAAGCAATAGAAAGGTTGATGTGTGGCGTTAACGAAGGTTTAAATACTATGAAAGAAAAAAAAAACACTAAGATTTAAAAACTCTGCTGTAATACATAGATAAATTATATGTTTTTTATTTATTTCAATAAATGAACGATGTTTGTAAACCTCACTTCATTACAAAAATATTTATTTGCATACTGAATATTTGCCTTCTGAAATTTATAACTGCTTTGAAATTCCTTTAGTTATATTCGTTAAGAGTTTCCCTGTGATACCCAAAATTCCTATGCTTAATTTGGAACAACTATGAGCCAAATTCGAAAAACCAAAAAAGGTATTTTTGTTCTTTTGATCCAGCACACTAACTGATAATGCAGTAACAAAACTTTCTAGAAATGTTTTTATAGAAAAAACTAAGATATATTTTATTTGGGAACCAGTGACCGTAACGGTTATAAGTAATATCAAAAAAGTTATTTTATAACAGTTATTTTGTGACTTTAAAAATAAAAATTCATCTAAAAGAGTTATTTTTCAACGTAAAAATAAGAGTTCGCATGAAATTCTTAAAAAGTCGTCATAAAAAAACTCATTTGAGGAGTTTTATTTTTCTCGTCAGAAAAAAAAACTCATTTGAGGTGTTTTATTTTTCCCTTAAGAAAAAAAAAATCATTTGAAGTGTTTTATATTTCACTTCAGAAAATAAAACTCATTTGAGGAGTTTTATTTTTCAGTCAGAAAATAAAACTCTTTTTCAGATTACATTACATTTTGTAAAGCACATTGAATAGCAAATAAATAAATTGTCAATTTAATAAATTGCCATTAACATTAAAACAAGTTGGATTGTAATTGGTTATTGATTGTTTATTCCTATTATTAAATTGTTGTTGCCTTTTTCTTAAATAAATTACTACACACTTTATATCAGATAGACTCAATTAAGAAAGATACAGAAAAAAGTAGAAAATAAACGAAATGAGTTTTATTTTCTAAAATGAAATATAAAACTCCTCAAATAACATTTATTTTATGACAAAAAAAATAAAACTCATTTGATGAGGAGTTTTATTTTTTCACGGGAAAAATAAAACTCCTCAAGTGACTATTATTTTATTACGGAAAAAGTAAAACTCATTTGATGTGTTTTTTTCCGACGGAAAAATAAAACTCCTCAAATGAGTTTTATTTTAAGAGTTTCATCCCAACTTTTATTTTTTGAAAAATAACTGTTAACTGTGGAGTTGAGTTCGTTTTTTTGGTATCACCATAGATTCTGAAAGAACACATCAATACAAATCTATTGGTATATAACAATCTCCGTTGTGAATATCTTTTTTGTGCACCTTTATAATGCTCCTCCATAAATATTTTGGAAAATTATATTGAGCTGCTTATCAAATTTTTAAAATAATCAGATTTCACAATTTAGACTCGTTAAAGTTCCCATTTACTATGCGTGTTGACTTTATTCTAATTTAAAGCCTATTTTCTAATTTTGTAGCATGTTTATCACATTGTTTGCTTCACTTAATTTATGCAAGTAAACCCTTTTCAAAGACCCCCTCTAACAGACTCTCGTACACACAGTGTACTTATGCTTTGTAGGGGATGACTTAATTTGTAAATTTGTATAAGGATTTTTTGATACTTTATGTACCTTCTCTCTTCAATATATGTTACGGATATTGTTGGTATTAGTTACTGTTAGTTTATGTAAACACTTATTCCTTTGCTCTATCTCTCTCATTCACTCACTTTGTCATTCAGGCCTCTATACACACAGACTCTGAAAATTTATCTTTATATTAAAGATAATTTACATAATTTACACCAGAGTAGGGCACAAATATGCATGTAGCTAGAGGGATAGAGAGACAGAGAAAGAGTATGAGTATAATACTAAGAGCAAGTGTAAGCAATAGAGTGTCATCTGTTACCATATGTTTACAATATATATTTTACATTGTGTAAACTTTGCATAATTTAACTTAACCTAACCTCAATATTGTAGTGTTTATGTAAACAGCAATTGTATGTGTGTATTCACAACCTTACATACAAATGTAGACATGTAACTAGTGCCTTCAACATTTTGTATGACAAGTTTATTATAAATTTAACATTTTTAACCTTTAAAAAAATGATTTTTGTCAGTTGAAACGAAAAGTTTTCTAAATTGAATATACGAAATAAACAAAAACTTATTAAGAGAATGTTTAGCGTGATAACAAAATTTAAAATGAAAAATGTAAACAAAATTTCCAGGAAATTTTTAAACATTACAGAAATATGAGAATATCTGAGTTTTTTCTAACTCCCTTTTAAAGCTAAACAAAATACATACTTCATTCTTGGCAACTCAATTTGAATGCTGTTTCCTTTGACATGGAACCTTTTCTACAATTAAGCACTAGTGGTTGTGGTTTTAAGTGTAAGTTTGTTAAAGAAATAGTTACGTTTCAAAGCGTATGATTTATATGAATTACAAATTAAATATTCATCATACGTTTGGCTGCACACTCAGAAAAAAATGAGTTTAATTACTATGAATTTAACTGAAAGAAAAGTAATAGCTCTGTAATTTCAAGGATATTCTTTTAGTAGCAAATATAACCACATATCATTTAAACATAAAGGGCATAGCTTATAGGGAAAATCTTTTAAAAATAGTAAAAGCTAAGCAAATTTCAAATTAAATATAAGCATAGCAGCTAGAGAAGTAGCTGTAGATTTAAATTAAATGGAAATCACAGTTTTTTTTTCATTAAATTTATATTTTTTTATTGAATTATAAAGAACGAATACACACAACAGGTTTCTGTATGGAAAAGCTTATTGGTCAAATTGCATTTACAGCTTTGTTGGTATATTTCTCCGTGACTAATTTGCAGATGTTGTTGATTTTGCTGCTTCATTGATCGGGTGGTTGTGAGATTCTTTCTACGAAAGAGTAATGTTACTGAGTGACCGACTGATACAACATCGCCCAGCCAAACGCTGAAAGATAAAGATATATACTTTGAACTATAGGTTCTCTTCTGCCTATCTATGTCACTAAAGAAGGGATGTTTAGACCTTATATTTTCTAAACAAAAACAGACACTCCATTTCAAAAATGAGTCGCCAGGTGTTTGGTACTTTTTTTAATATTCGAACCTCTTAGGTGAAAAACTGGTAAAAACTATATTTTGTATTTTTTAAACCAATAAACATAGAAATACATTTTAAATCATATTCTTTACTTAACACAAAATACGAGGTTTGTACTTTTTAGAAATCTGAACACTTAAGGGGTAAAAATTATTGTTATTTTTGGTAATACATTTTCTGTAAATTGACATAGACATACTGAAACTTATTTGAGTAAAATTTGCATCATATCAATGGGGTAAAAAGTAACAACAAGGGGTAAGGGGTAGTAAGGAAATTTAAGAAAAGATAAAATCACGGTTTATTGTTGGTGTTTTGTTTAAGCTTAGATATTTTTACAAATAAATCTTGAGTGTCTGTAATTCTCAATCGCTCTATAGTTTTATTTGTATAATATCTTTAGTTTTTCTAAAGCCTGTTGGGAAAAGGTTTCCTGATGGTCTGGCCTAAGCAACAAGTGACCTAGCTTATTCTCCAACTATAAATTTCAGTGAATTTATCAATAACAAGTAAGAAAGTATGATCGGTCAACCTAAGTAAAAGAGCAAAAACATTTTTCTTTTAAAATTTCAATAATTTATATTCGTGAGTGATTTTCGGAAGTGGGCCTTATATGGGAGCTATGACCAATTATGGACCGATCACCTTGAAATTAGGTCATGTGATTTATGTCTATATTAAAGTAAACTATGTTGAGTTTTGTGTGTATACCAACATTTTTAAGCGATTTATGCACGTTAAAGTGATTTTCAGAAGCGGGTCTATATGGGAGCTATGACTAATTATGGACCGACCGTAACACAATTTGGTGACATGAATTCTGTATATATAAAACTTATTTGGAGCGGAATTTGTGGAGATACATACATAAATTAAACATTTATGACCGATTAAGTCCAATTTCGGAAGGACATTTATATGGGGGCTAGGTGAAATAATGGACCGATTTCAGCCAGTTTCAATGGGCTTGGTTCTTGGACCGAAAAAATAATATGTATAATATCTTCAAAATTGCCATCTGTACCCTGCGTACAAGGTTTACATGGACAGCCAGCCGACCAGCCAGACGGACGGACATCGTTTAATCGACTCAAAAAGTGATTCTAAGTCGATCGGTATACTTTTAGTTTAGTATTTCCGAAAAACCTTTTAACGGGTAAAAATATAGTTTATTGTAAATTATTAAGCCAATTTTCATAAAATTTAAACATATTTATTCCTGCAGTCACACAGAAATTAACTAAAAGAATGTTATTTGGAATTTGAGTCCGAAGATGTAGATTGTGTCAAATCCGGGTAAATGGTTTGGTACTTTTCTAAAACATATTTTGTTTCACACAAATTTAGAGTTGAGTCGTTTTAGACCGATGGATTACATTAACCATAAGGTTTGTTGAGCAATCGGTGTGCTTCAGCGGCACCTTTTTTCAAATTAAAGAAGTAAAGTAAAACTTCTCGCATATGCTTTGTTGGTACAAAATGCAACATTTTCGAAGCAAAAAAAAAACTTTGGTGTTTACCCCAAATTATTGAAAACAAAGACCACTGTAGATAAGTCATCTAATTTAGGCGTACGATTTTAGAAATATGGAATTGAACGTGTTGTCATGAAAGAAGACTGAATAGAAATTATCCTAAAATAAATATAGAAGTTGAAGTCACACACACAAATAGTTTTAATCAAATTAATCAAGGGTAATAGTAGTTTTACTTTATGCTTAATGTCCCTTTTTAAATTTTGTCGAAGCAACCCGGATAGTGACCCCATAAAAATAAATCCAATATTTTTAAATTACACGATTCTGATCACAGAAACACGTACAAACAGAGTTCGAGAACTCTATATTGCATATAGCACCATCATGTTGTCCTCATATCATCCCAGTTAAGTATTGTAGAAAGAACTTTGTCACTACTTGACCGGCCTCATTTTCGAAGAAGGTCCAATGATGTCTCCAGCCCAAAATCAGGAATAAAAAGTGACACGTTATAGATTCAATTGTTTTTCGACTATCACATGTGGGTTCTCTGAACCCTAATTTTTAACAATCAACAATCAATCAAATTGAAAATATACTTCATAGCTCATTTATGTGCTATTTATCTCGAAACTGTGTCTGTCAAATATTCATAGACTAGACTGGACTATCAATTTGGGCGTTGCGGGTTCGATTCCTGCCTGAGACTCTGGGTGTATGTGAAGACAAGCTAATTGCTTCGCAGTTTGTGTAAGTTTTTAAAGAATTATTTTTAAAATATTTTTTAAAAGCGGAAACGAGTTTTTCGCACTTGTTACCCCTTTCTACGACATCTCTATTATAAAGTACCAAGTCCCTTTAATGACTAGTTTAGAACTAGAACCCGTTCCTAGCCCCATTGTTTCCCCAGCTTCTCCCTAAATAAAAGATTTGAAGATTGAAGAGGATTAAGGATTAATATTTAAGCAACCTAATTTGTTGTTATCACTTAAACTCCTTGCTTCATTTCATTTTCCTAATAAAAAGATTGTTAAAATGTTAATAAAACCACTTTGTGCCCATCAAAAATTTAATATGACTGTCAAACATGGATTAACATAAAATATTACAAAATGCACTCTTATCAAAAGCCAATATGAAAATTGTCACATTTTTGACATGACAATAATACATTTACATTATTTTACACATGAAATGACCAAAAATAACAGAAAACGATTTTATATTTATGTATGAAAAAGCCATATAAACGCTTGCTATTATGGGCATAAAAATAAATTTTTATGGAGAGAAATTTTCAAAAAAAAAACTAAAATAAAAATAAAGATTATCATATGTATGTACATACATCTAAAATATTAAAGCAAAATAAAAAAAAAATAAAAAATTCTTAAGATCATTTCAAATTTAATCATAACAAAGTTTCTTACAGTAAATTTATTTAATCATTTGATGTTTACTAGCATTTTAACAGACTCTTAAGTTTCTGTCATTATTTGTCACTACAAAATTAACTTGTTACAGTGAATGACAGACAGTAAGACGGCAAAAAACAAACAATCAAACAAACAAACGTTATACAGACAACAGAACAGAACAGAACCGAAAGAACGAACGAACGACTGACAAAAGCAAATAAAATAAAACCATGCTAGTAATTGTTATCAGAACAAGCTACATAAATATACATACATACATATATTTACATGTTAAAAAAACATATAAATACAATATGTACTCCTTCCCGTATACTACATTCACATTTACATACGTTCATGAAGGTTTCCTTTTTTTTATCAGCAGCAGTCAGAAACAGCAGGCATCATGCCTTACACTGAAATGAAAAAAAAACCAACTACAAGTATGTTTTGTCACAAATATAAGTATGTAGCAGTAGTAATTGTAGGGGTACAATTGCTACAGCTACATTCAAATAAAAAAGAGTTCTACTACCACTAGTACAGAAATTGCTATACACAAACTAGGATGCTCCCAAAATAGTTGCCAATGTTGCCACTAATGAGTGGGAGAAAACCTTACCCCTTCCCAATTTGCCAAACCTTGGTAAACAGGTACGTTATGGTCATACAAAATTTCGAATTGCTCAAATATTTTAAATTCGCTTTGATTTGTCTTTTATCGAGGTTCAAAGTTGAAATTTTATATAAGAACGGTGTAAAATAGCTCCAATTTAACCGCTTATCACAGTTTTACAATACGGTTTTTTTCTAAAACTCTTTTTAGGAAAATACAAATATTTTAAATAAATTGTACTTTTGCAAAGGATATCTCAAAAAATATATTGTTATTTTTTTATCTTTTAAAAATGGTGGTTTAGTGCCTTTAAATAAGTCGTTTTACTTTAATTACAATTGAAAGCGACCAGTATTTAAATTAACACAACAATTTCAAAGTTATTCACTTTTAATACACTTCAAAAATACAATGGCAATACAGTTGATTTTAAATCTAACAGCTTCTAGTAGTTTCATGAATTATCTAACGGACAAAACTAGAATGTGCTACTTCCACAATGATCACCTAGAATTATTACCAGCTTTATTGTTATCGTTCTCATAATTACACAGAGAAAACAGATTCGTGATAGCAACCGAATTTGTTGCCAATCGACTGATTCTACATTAGAAACCGAATTTGACAGTTGTTCATTTAAAGTTTTGGTTGCTGCAACCGAAATACTACTTTATCAACTGATTTTCTGTTGATAGAACCGAAAAATTCTATGTGTGCAACCGAATCATTCGATTGGCAATAAATTCGGTTGCTACTACGAATCTGTTTTCTCTGTGTATAAACAATGTTGATAACACACTGTTAAGTCTAACAGCACCATCTTCTAGTAGAAACAAGAAAGTTTCTACTGATTCTAAAAGCATTTTATATGATACCAAATTCTACAAAAATTTAATTTTCTTCTTAAAAAAAAATAAATTTCCATTTTGTTTGGGACGGCCCTAATGTACACTTCAGTCATATACATATACTAAACAATGAATACTGCGTACAAATTATTTTGTTGCTGTGGCTGTTGTTTTTGTTGCAACGACATTCGCATATAAACATTAATTACATTTATAATAAATTATGAGATTTTTGTGTGTGTGTGTGTACGAGTTTTCTCGCTGGCCCGGAATGTTGGCACTGCTTGCTGCATGTTTGAAAGACGAAAATAATGAAAAAAAAAATAAACAAGAAGTGGAAACAAACATACACATAACACAACACAACACAATCACCAAAACCAACAGCACATGTCATCTAATTAGAAATGCTATTTATACCAGTGAAATTTGGAGAAATAAAGACTAAACTGTGGTATAGGGAATGGTGAAATGAAAATTGTTATGGTCATTAGTCTTGATGTTTCAATGAAAGTGCTACAACAAATCATTGAAAAACATGTGGGGGAAATCAACAATTTTGTAAAATCGTTGAAACTGATTTAAGATGTCTTGTATTTCTTTTAGGGTTCGAAATAAAAAACATTTGAGACACATATCGACACAATATAGAAAAAACCCTTGAATTCGAAATCTTAGGTTACTAAACTTTCAGCCACGGTTTTATGTGTATAAGTTTAAAATGAAAACAATTGCATTTGTACTTTACAGTGGTGATGCAAATTTTACTTTCATAAATGGTGACCCAAGTCTAAAGCACTAATAGTTGACTTTTTTAAATTTATGCTTTTTCACAATAAAACAAAGATATTTAAGTTTCTTTAAAATTCACAAAATTTGTTTGAAAACAATAACGGCGAATAAAATTATTATATTTTTTTAACACACCCGGTCTCACAGACATAGAGGCCAGGTTAGTTTATTATGCAAAATAAGATAAAAGAAATAAAAAATAAAACCAACCACCCCATTTCAAAGTTTTTATGGAATGGGGTGGTTAGTATATTAACCACCTTGGCGCACAGTGGTATGGGTTCATACATTTTTTGCAAAAAGTAGAAGGAGTGCTCCTATGATAATAAAATTTACTACATTTCGCTAGTTTCATATAGAAGGGGTACCTCCCATACAAGGGTCCTTCCAAAATAACGTTGTATCAGCCATAAATAATGCAACGATCTTATTTAAATTATGCATATGTTAGTTCCAAGTGCCCAGATATCATACTACAAAGTATGAAGAAAATCGGTCCATATTTGAACCTAAAATTATAGTATCGTGATGAAATTCTATATAAACTAGTTTTATATAAAACCAAGGCTATCTGCTAAGTTTCATAAGGATATTAGCATAATTGCTCCTATCCCCCATATAAAAAGTAAAAGCCTAAAAGTATGCAAAACCTTTTAATGTAAATATGCATTGCTTTTTATTGTAAATATTCATAAAAAATATGTGAGTTTTTTCACAAAATTTATAAAAATTCGCAGAATATTGTTTACATACAATTAAAGAAAATATTCCAAACTTTCATTTAGTAGTACTAACACGGAGGTAGACCGAGCTAACTTATTTTTTTCGAATGAACACTGCAAATGCTAAATTTTTTGGAGCCATTTTGATTTGCTCAGATCTCTTAAACTATAAATGTAATTTAAGTATTTTTTCTTTAAATTTAAAATACTACATATATTTTAATAAAAATGCTCTAAAACTATTGGTAGTTGAACCATATTTATTGTGTAAACAACTGAAATGTAGTAAAATTTTCATCAGTTTTCGTTGTATAATATTTATATTACTTTACCACACTCTTTGTTACATAAATTTTGGTACAGGATTTCTACTATTTCTTTTTGCCAAAAAAATACCACATTTTCGTAGCGTATAAATTAGTTTGAAAGCTAATAATTTTGACTAAATTTTCTGACCAAAACAAACGAAATAGTAAAGTAACACTGATTTCGATGAACAATAAATACTCTGAGATTTTATAATTGAATGCGTGAAAGACTCTTTCAAATGAATATTTTAATCTAACAAGAGTACCTTTTGTATTCATATTCTTGATGAAGTCTAGCACATATTTTGCCAATAGTAGTTTACTGTTTACTCCAAAATACGAACTGATCTAGAAGAACCGTAATTGTTTTGCCTCGTTATAGAATATCTAAGATTTTTATAAGCATTTTATAAAATATTAAACACAGTAACATGAATTTAAGCATTTCTCACTTACTTATCAGTGCTGTCCAAACATTCATATTAAAATAACTTAATTTGTGTATAAAATTTAAACAAAAAAAAAAAAAAATACTGCTTGCACTTGTATGGTTATATTTATTATATAGCAACATATGTACATACATTTATATAGTTATAATTGTTAAAGTGGGTGTTAAGGACATTTATAACACATAGACCAAATATTTCTCCACACAAACATTCATCCACAGGCTGCCATTAAAAAAAAATATATGTAAAAAATCCCTTACCATTATTTGTGTTTGTTGGTGCGTTAAAAAAATACCAACAATTGCTTGACAATGTCACTTACAATTATTTTTATGTTTTTTTTTATTATTATAATTTGTTGCCGCTGAAAAAAAAACACAAACACATACAATTTGTAGCAACAGAAACACATGTACTTGTTGGCAATTAACCATAAGTTTCTTTTTTTATTCTGCTATCTTTTAATTTATTTAAAATAGATTTTATTTTAAATGGTCACGTATACGAGTTTCCAAAGGTACTCGAAATATTAACAAAGCCAAAGAATGATAGGTGCAAAAAAATACAGGCTACAATTTTTATCCAAATAACCGTAGCTGCAGCATACTCTTATGTGTACTTTATATGATTTATGCACACTATCAAAAACTTGCATACACCTCCTACTTAGTTTGCAAACAGATAAAACAGCAGAAATGATGAGTGCATAAGCCTTTCCAAAGGCCTTTTTTGAAAAACATAAGATTCTCCGTACCAAGTCATTGAGTACTCATTTTTCTATAAATGAAGTTGTTATTTCCAACCAATGACATTTACATTTCCTTCTCATATCCAGCCCCCGCAAAGAACTTCTGGAAAATTATTTTTTACTTCGCTTAAAAGGTACTTGGATTTTAGAGGGAGACTAAAGTCTCTGGCCTTTTACTAGTTTAAAAATCAATATTTTGAAAACTCTGAAAATGACATTAACCTTATAATACTCTTGTGTGGGAAACCAAACAAAATTAATATTTTTTATGTATTTTCCAAAAAATTTGTTAAACGATGTTCATAAAATGACTTAACATTTAAATTTAGCACAGAATTTATTTAAAAATAATTTCTTAAAACGATTCTGACCCTGGTGTGTAGTTTTCCACACATATGTATATAATTTCAATGTATTTTGCACTAGGAACATAATTGTTTGTCCTAAAATCAGTAGGGTTTTAGAGGGTCATAGTAGTTTAAAAATCCATTATTTGAAAACTCTAAAAATGCCATAACACTCTTGTGTGGAAAACCACACAAAAATAATCTCTATCATACATTTTCCAAAAAAATTGTAAAGCAATGTTCATGAAATTTCTTAACACTTCAATTTAGCACAGAAAACGCTTGAATTGATTGAAAAATATTTTCTTATAACGATATGACGCTCCTTACCCTGGTGTGTGGTTTTCCACACATATAGAATTTCTATGTATTTTGCACTAGGAACATAATAGTTTGTCCCAAAATCTTCTGTTTCTGCCAAATTTGATGTAAAATCGAACAAAATATAAAAATGGGGTAAGAATGTCTGTCAGGCCTTTAATATGGCCTTATAACTTTGATGCACAAATATATGTAGGCACACTTGTCTTTTTTTACGTACTGTTACATTTACAATAGTTACTGCTGCTGCTGTTGCCATCATTCTATTTACACATCCCATTCATTCATTAAAGTTAGAGAAAGTTTAAAAAATAACAACAAAATATAAATGTGGCAAACAAAACGAGGCATAAATGTTGGTTATTTATTACATTTATTAAATTTATTACATTTTTGCCAAACACTTACAAAACAAACAAATACAAATAAAATGAGGAATAAATTAAAACCAAAAAAAAGCACGCGCTCTCCTACACACATAAAAACACACCTACACAATATCGTATAAAACATATGGACATTTCCACGGTCCAGAATAGGACCGTGGAAATTTACAGGACCCTAAAGTAAAAAAATAAAGTATTCTTAACAATATTTTCTTCGTTCTATTTTTTTAATGGCATTTTCGACGCAAATAGTAAGTTTTATCGTTTTGTTGTGTTCAATATGTCAGCAATAAAATCCAGATCGAGAACGCTACAAAAAAACAAAACAAAGAGAACTCGTGTTCGAATGCATCAAAAAGCTAAAATATAAAATTTTAAGTTATTTTTTTAACTAAAGTACAATAATATAGCTTCATGTATTTATATTGGTTTCTTTAAATTATTTAATATGATTTAGGACGCGACATAACTTTTCAACACATTTAAAATAAGTATTAGTGACAGTAATTTATATTCTATTCTATATATAATTCATAATTCATATATCCTTCACCAAATTATACTTTAAAATACATTTTTTTAGGTAAACAAAATTAAATTTTTTTTTATTGTTTTTCAAAAAAAATTTATTTCGAAATTGTTTTTTAATTTTTTTTAAATTTTTTTTAAATAATTTTTTAAAATTTTTTTTTTTTGGAAAAAAAATTTATGACAAAAAAAATTTTTTATGAAAAAAAAATTCGGGTCAAAAAATATTTTTCTCGATTTTGACCCATTGTAGGTCCAACTTACTATAGCCTTATCTACATCGTTGCAATGGACTTTGAAATATCTATCATTAGATATCCATATTGTCTATATTAATGACTTAGTAATCCATATATATGTAGATCAAAAATAGGTCAAAAATCTAGGTTGTCGCGGTTTTTTGCTCATATCTCCGTTATTTATGGACGGATTTTGCTGATTTTAAATAGCAAACTTCTCGAAAGCATGTCTGACAGAATTATTGAAGATTTGGATCCCGAAGATATCTGGGGTCTTCAGAAAATTGATTTCAACTAACAGACGGACAGACAGACGGACATGGCTTAATCGACTCCGCTATCTATAAGGATCCAGAATATATATACTTTATAGGGTCGGAAATGAAAAATGTAGAAATTACAAACGGAATGACAAACTTATATATACCCTTCTCACGAAGGTGAAGGGTATAAAAATTTATAATTAATCGGACTTTTTTCGGCCTCCTGTCTTTTATTTGAAAATAAAATATATTTTCCGTTTTCAGGCCGAAAATTGAGTGTTAAAAATTCGGAAATGTGGAAATGCCCATATACAAATAAATATTCCGTTTTAATTGTATGACATTTAAAACACTCGTATAGAAATGTTAAACAGTGTGTAAAATAATTAACACATTTATAAACTCTCACAAACAAACAAACTCATTACAATATGTTTAAAATAATTAGATGGCGAAATAAATTTAAAATAAAAAAATAGCAACGACAACAAACACTTTAAAGTTTAGAATACCGTAACAAATTGGTTTTTATACAATCTCTTCTTTTTTTTAATTTGTGTGTGTGTGATTTTTTTCAATTGCTACTTAAAAAACTTAAATTTGTTGTCACAGCTTTTTGACCTAGTTGTTTAAAATAGCAAAAGCTAAACATATTTTTATGAAATATAAATGCAATTATAAAAAAAAACTTTTGTTAGTTTCATTCAGTCTCGTGGAAATAAAAATGTTGTATTAAAACAATATTTTTAATGGGCACTTTCTACCTATTATTGAAAAATTAAAATTTAAACTCAATGTAACACTTACCTATTATTTATTTTATTATAATTTATTAAAATTATTCTGCAGTTTAATTATTACCGGCCTGTTGATAAACCTGGGCAGGGTAGCAGATATTAAAAGCATATTATAATTTTCAATATCATGTTAATCAAAATTATACTAAAATTTAGTTTTTCTATTAATTTTATGATCATAAATTATTTCAATACCGTTAAGCATACATTTTTTATGAGTTTTCAAATCCAAAAATAAATATGTATGTCTTATTATTTTCAATGCGCCCAAATGTATGCTAACAAAACTGTATGTACCGGAAGTATACATAAACTAGAAAATAATACACTTTTGGCAAATTTGATAGGAGATATGCATTTCTTTGATCATTTTATTTACTAAATGAAATGGATTATATAGATATATTTTATGTCAGTGGAAAAATAAATTAGTTTATTTTAATATTCTATTTAAATTTAAGTACTGCTGCAAAGCAGAAATTAAGTATGAGTGAAAGAGTTAAAAAATTAAAAAAAATGTAAAATATTTTTTTTATTTTGGATTTGTAAGATCATATAAAAATTCCCGTTTAAGATATCATACTAACATAAACAGATTGATATGATTTTAATGAAAAATATACAAAATAATTTTGAAAAAATAAATTTTAGTATAATTTTTATGCAATTGAATAAAATCCTAAAATTTTACTTAAGATATAATAATAAATATGTTTATTTTAATTTGTAAACAAAAAAATGTATGTCAAGGTAAAAAACGAAATTTCAAAACTTAAATATCCTTTAAACTGTAAGACATATAGTTAATTAAGCAGGAATTTCTTTATGGTTATACATGCTTTATAACAAAGTATCATCCATAGAAATGTGTCCATATTTGTACAAGTTTCAAGCTGTACAAAATTTTCCTAACCAGAGATGGTCGAATTTGACACCATATATCTCACGTTTTATTCTAACAGGGTAGACACAAATTTGATTTTCTCAAAGCCTATGTCCTCTTCAACGATTCGTTCGTATACGATTTTGGAATCGTACCAGCAGTTTTGAAGATTCAGATTTATTAACACTTTTTAATATTCTCATCCAGGTGTTTGTGGGCTTTTTGGTCAAAGAAACCATTAAAATGAAAATCATTGGTATTAAACCCACGATCTAGAGGATCAAGTCTAAACACGGAAACAAGATATAATATGACCAGGAAATGTATTATGCAGTATTTGAATAGTTTCACATATCGTCTACATAAATATCATCTAATTTAGGCAGAAATAACTCTGTTATCATACCTCGATATCAAGCACCAGTAACAGTTACTGCTTAACCATAATATTTAAAGAAGCATGGTCCAATGATGCTTCTCTGATCCTCAAATGTGGCAATTTTGACTATTAACAAAGGCAATAAGTTGAAAATATGCTTTCAATTGTGATAACATATCCCGTGAAATCCAAAAAAGGCCGCGGTTCCAAAAAAGTTTTCATATAAAAAATTAAAAAAGAAAAATGTAAAATAAATTTTACTTTATTTGACAAAGCCAGATGGTTGAACTGGATGCCTGTCGGAATTTCAAACCAAACATTTCTATAAATCTAAATTATTACTAAAATTTCTTTAAAATTACTGTCATATCCCTGCAACAACCAACACTTTAATTGCTTAACTTTAATAAGATTTTTTTTAGCTAATTAAACTCTCATAGGCACTTATCTAAAAAATTTTTAAGCATTTTTGAGATAATTCCTTTTGTGTAAAATAGAAACTCTTAAGCAGCTTGTCAACTAATTTAATTGAAGTACTTCAGTCTGTAGTACTTTAACATGGGGAAAAATTTTCTTTAGTTTCTTTTATATATCTTATAAAATTAACATTTTAAATGAAATTTTATCTTATATGCCATTTAAAAAAAAAAAAAAAAAATTAAGAGCATTTAATTATTTGGCCTTTTATAAAAATTTTATTTATTTCGTTTCTCTTGTATTTTATTTATTTTCGTAATTGGGTTTTGTACATACTACAAGAATACGCTCCTTCTCGTAATATTGTTAATAATGTCATGTTTTTTAAATTACCCCAGAAACTATTGGGATTTAATTACTCATTATTTCAGCGCTTTTGTTTAAAAAGCAACATGAAATCTTGAAATATTTACATACATACATACGTATAAAACAAAAGCTGAAAACTGAAAACTGAAAATTTCATTAAAATTTGCATGCACACACACACACACTTAATATTATTATTTACACATGTATAAATTAAATGTATAAATATTTCTCATTAAAATATTACAACTACTTACTTACATGCATAAATCCATACACATATAAGAAGTATACAAAAAATCTGCTGCATGATTTTGGGGATTTTTAAAAAAATCTGCATTTATTTTGTTTTAATACTTCTTCATTTTTGTGGCAGCAAACAAAAAAAAAACATGTTTTAAATGCATTCCTGTTGTAGACCACAATGACATGCCTTTTAAAAACGTTTAAAAAGTGGAAAAAAAAACTACAAGTATAACATTGAAAAAAATGTAATGTTAAAAACAATGGCAGTCTATGTGACGACTGACTTAACAATTAACAAAAACATACTCTTCTTGAAAAGAGATAGAGAGCTAAAACTTATTGTACAGAACGGAGTTTAACAATAAATACAAACTACCAATACCTACAAAATCTTGTTGATTTTCTAAAAAGCAACTGACAAACCCATTTACTCTTAGAGTAGTTATATGGGAAAAATTCAGTAAAACGAAACAACAACTAGACGATCTACATCAATACACTTAAACCTGAGTCCTTCCACTCTAAAACAAATAATAAACACAAATATTTGTGGTACATGTATTTTGGATTGAAAAAGCACAAACTAGTGAGAATATATAAGTGCTGGAGTATTCAAAAAACCGGTTTCGGTTAACCGGTTTTTATACCCTTCACCATGAGTGTAATTTTTAATTTCTATATTTTTCATTTTCGACCCTACATATATTCTGGATCATTACAGATAGCGGAGTCTATATATCCATGACCGTCTGTCCGTTTGTATGTTGAAATAAAGTTTACGTAGCCCCCAAAAATCATACATAATTCATACATCAATATATCCGCTATAAACCCGGTTCGCTTGCTATTTCAAATCAAGAAAATCGGCCTACAAATTGCTGAGATATAAGGAAAAAATTGTCTTGGTTTTTTCCTCGATTTGTGACCTATTTTTATCTATATCTGGATGACTAAGTCATTAATATATACAATATGGATATCTAATGATAGATATTTTAAAGACCTTTGAACAACATATGAACAATTCCACGAGAATGACTACCACGAGTGAAAACCCAAAAACCCATGAAACTTTTTTTCAAGATGATTTGAATAGGAGAAAATACTAAAAGAATACCATGTGTAAGTATTTAGAGCTTATTACAACACTTTATTGGCAAAAATAATAGTTTAAACTGACTACATTTAATTGTTTAATTTAATTGGCATGTTTTAGGCTAAAATTTCGGTTAAAACTAAGCCTCCCAATTAGAATATAGTGTGAAATGATTTTGACTCTGATTTTTTTTTGCTATTGTCAAATAGTTTATTGAAATCGAATGTATATTTTCTATTAATTTCTTTAGTATTTGTATACATATACATACCCAATATATATTGATTTATTATAACAATCCAATGATTGTTTACATTCTGAATGGAACATAAAGACCAAATTATTTTTCAGATACTTTTATTTTTGCATAATCTATTCCACTCTATAGGCGTACAAATGTCACGTACGATAATATGGAATTGCTCATTTATAACGCCACAAAGAGTCAAAATCGGGGAAAATATTTTTAAACCTGTTTTTTCAGCAAATTTTATTTTTGCCATCCAATTTTTTCAGTAATAAATTTAAAAAAAAAATTGTTAAAATTTTTTTGAATTTTTCTTGTGTGAAGGGAATATAAGATTCAGCACAGCCGAATATATCTCTTTTACCTGTTTTGTTTGAAATGTGTGTTTGTCGAAAGCATTAACTAGTGAGAATATATAGTATAAGTGCCTTTAAATTTTATTGAAGTTTAGTTTTTTTTAGTTCAATATTTTAGGAATTCTAAAAAAATTGAAAAACTAAAAGAAAAATCTTTTGATTTCCTATTTGTATAAAAACTCAAAGCATTTTAACAGTTGTTACTCCAACATTAACTGTACGTATATACAAATATGGGGGATTTCATGTCAAGTGAATTCGATGTCTTCCGAGTAATTCAGGCACAATTTTTTGAACAAGATCGGTCAAGAACTCTCTGAGTTAGAGGGGGCCAAACAGATGCTTTTTCTCATCTATGTAACTTTTTACCTATTATTCTCAGCAAAATATGTTCCAAATAGTTTAGATAGCTATTTCTTCAATTTTTCGAAGAAAAAAAAATTAAAGTTTTCCCAAAATCAAAAATTTTCAAAATGGTCCCCTTTTTATTTTTTTTGCTCAAAAGAAAGCTTAGATCTATTCCCCCTCATAGAGCTCCTGACCGATCTTGTTGGAAAATTGTGGCTGAATTACACAATGTATGAAAAGTTGTATCACTTCCGAATGAAATACCTCATATATTTTTGGACCTGTGTCTGTGCCGCTGTGTGTGCAATTTTAAGTGCCTCCATGCACATATGTGGGAGTATGAATGTGGTTGTTTTAACACATAATACTTATGTATTCATCCAAGTTCAATCAACATTCCGACCGCTCTATGTATGTATGTATGCATATAAGGTCTTTTAAACTTTTACTCATACTCGTACATAGTTGAAAGTAAAAAACAAAAACAGATTTAAACTTCAACAAAAACAAGTTGAATTCTTTCTGCTGTATTATGCTCAAATCACTATGGGCAGAAATTAGTAGCACAAATTAAAATCCAAACGGTTTTGTAAAAAAAATATGATTTCTAGCTCTTTTCTGAGTACATAATATGTATTTTTTTTGGACTGGAAATAAATCTTATATGTACATTTTCTCTTCAAGAGCGTGACATTCGTAAGTCTTAGATGTAAAAAAAAATAAAATCAAAACAATTCTTGCTTCCTTATTTCGGTAGCAGTTTAATAGCTCTATGCTTAGTGCAAAAGGTAGATTCTTGTTTCCAATATTTTAGCAATAAACGTGGGATTAACAATGCGACAAGAAATATAACTCGTTTTCGATTGCGTTTAGTTGTCATGTTGAAACATATGCATTAATTTTATTTTTACAACCTTTAATATCATTTAGCACGTGACATATTTTCCCTTAACGTTTGTACTAAGTATCAAGTAATTTCAGCACAAAATTGCACTTTCAAAAGTTTCGTTTATATTACTTATTGGTTCGAAATTGTTTTTATATAATAAACTTTTTTTAAAAATATAACTTATTTAAAAAAAAATCTCAAATTTTTTTTCTATCGCGCAATTTATTATATCAGCAGCTTGCTATTTGTTTTTGAAAATTTCGATAGCTCTTCACGGCGTCCTCTCAGCTTCATGGCAATATTAATTACACTTCATTGGATCTCTTTTAAAGATAGCGAACGTGACAATTTATATGAAATACTCAAAATATAACATTTAGTAGGATTATTATATGCAGTAACTTTTTGTTAGTTAAAGCCATTAAATTTTCATGATTTTAAAATAAACGAGACATTTTGAACTTTACTTCTTTTAATTTACTATTTTTAAACCTAGCAATAAATACCTTTAGACACTTATATTCACCATAGTGAAATGTTAGCATGAATTAACAACATTTGCTGCAGCTGTAGTTGGATATTCTACCGGTTTTTTATTTCTACCATCTCCTGCTGCCGTTAACCGTAGGGTGATGATGATGATTGTGCCATTAAAAAAAAAATGAGAAAAAATAATATTGTTGCTGCATTCTGTAATTGAGTATTCGTCAGCAATATAATCATGGTAGAGTGCGTTCAGTGGGAGTATATTGATGTTTCATTTCTATAGTAAAACCCTTATTAAAGGACACAAAAAATTCAAATATGGGCTTGAAGCAATCTCTGAACAAATAAATATTCCACGTGCTTTAACATTAACGCTTTTCGCTATAGACCCAAAAACTTTATAAGAAATTATCATATATAATATTTAAATCTTCACAAAGAGAAAATAAATGATAGATGGGCATTTTATGTGGCATAATTTTAAAACTATCAAAATGAATTGTATAACTTCAGTTTTTTTTTTATGTATCCAACCTCATATGCCACACTGTAACAACATATTTCAATAGCTCTGTACGTATGTATGTAAGTGTTAGTTGATGTTGCTGTTGATATTGTGTTTTTTCTTACACTGATTTTTATTGTTCTAGCTTAGATGCTTTTTTTATGATGATGTTGAATTGAGGAAAAACATAAAGAACAAAAAAATAAATAAATAGTAAAAGTAGAAGAAATCCTTTCAGTCAAACACACAGATACACTCTGCTACACAACTCAAAATGAGAATGCAAAAAGCAATGGTAGAAGAAAAAAAAACCAGCTTGTTGTATGTATTTTATCAACAATATGGGTCAGCATTAACAGCCCTCATCATCACTCATGTTAAAAGCCATTCATTGAATGCATAGAAACAACAATAAAAGCAAAACAGCAAAAACAACAACAACAGAATTAACGCATGTTACTACATAAAATATACAGGGTGCATCAACAATTTAGCATTCATCTCACTCACAAAAATAAAACATACGTTGTTTACCCTCATGTGTTGTTTTCCACACATACGTTATATCTAGTTATTTTGCACTAACATCATATATTTTTTGTACATAACATATTTATTTATCTTCATTTTACACAAACGTTTACATAGAAATTACATATGTGTGGAATACCACACACTAGGGTAATCAAGACACTTTTTAAATGATTCGTTATTCGTAAAAAATATTTTAGCAGGAAATGACTGAACATTGCTTAACAATTTTTTTACAATTGTATACAAATTTATTTTTGTGTGGTTTCCCACACAGGGTTCAATAAATGTTAATCATAACACTTTTCACTAGTTGTTTTCTCTTTCCAAATACTCAGAATTTTGTCATGACTTTCACTCATTAAAATAAAAGTATTGTTTTAAAATTTAATTTCCACATATCACCCTGTATTATATTTTCATTTGAGAATGTAATACATGTGTTGAAAGTACGAAATCAAACAGAAAAGGTATCTTTTTGAATATCATCATTAATTTCGAAGTGTAAATTAAAATAAAAAATATATTTTTTTCAATTTAACGCATGAAGAAATCTTTATTATTGTGGCTTAAGTAGATTTAGTAATAATAATTCGAAATATATATGTGGGATTTCATGTCAAGTGAACCAACTTTTGAAATCGATGTCTTCCGATCGGGATGAAATTTGCAACAAAGTTAACTCTATTGGACAAAAATCAGACACAATTTTTCAACAAGATAGGTCAAGAACTCTCTGAGTTAGAAAAAAAGTTTTTGATTTTGAAAAAAAAAATCTAATTTTGCTATGAACAATAGGGAATACATATTATATGGATGAGAAAAAATACCTGTTTGGCAAAAATGTCAAATTTTGACCCCCTCTAACTCAGAGAGTTCTTGACCGATATCAAAAGTTTGTTCACTTGACATGAAATCACCCATGTATGTATATGCAAAAGTAATTTAGACACTTAGCTTAATTTATGCTAAATTATTGTTTGTTAATGTTCCAATGTCACGTTCCCGTACCTTAATCATCGTTTGTTATCAGTACTTCGAAGTTGTTCTAATGAAGTGGCTGAAAATTATAATTTAAATAAAAATTTTCTGATTTTCAAAGTGTGTCTCGTTCGGGTTCGAAAAATGTTGAATTTACTTGATTAATGGGTATTTACAAAGATGACAAAAAAATATGTCGCGTGACAAATCATACTAAAACATTTCAGCAATAATAACTCTTAATTGATTTTTACATTACATTGAACTTTGTACAAGGAATTTTCGATACTATTAATCAGTTAAGAAATGAAAAAAAAAAACAAAATTGCAAAACATGTCTTTATCAAACTGCATAAAATATTTTATTTAAAAACTGCTCTTCATCAGCCTGCCGTCGTATGTATGCATGTATTTGGTTGCTCTAAAACTTTAAAAGGAAAAAATTAAGAAAACTTGGCTCTTACTTGTTGTTAAAGTAACAATTGAAAAACTATTTCATACAAACAAAATAAGAAAATAATAAAAAAAAACTGGGAAAAAAGAAAATAAAACTAAATAAAAGTGCAGCCATTAACTTCATGTTAAGTAAAGTTATTGTTGCTGTTTAAGTTGTAGTTGGCACTAAAAAAAAAACAGAATAAAAAACAACAACAAAAGCGAAATAGGGGCACCCTCTGATTTCTCAACATTTCCTACTTTCTTCACAACAACAAACAAACAAACAGCAGCAGCATTATGTTGCAATCAGCAACAACTACGACGAGTATTTACAATGTATTGTTTTTAACAATTTTGTTGTTTTTTCTCTCTTTATTTTACTTAAACAACTACAGCAACAACATCAAAGTTGCAAATAAAAGAATTTAATGTTTTTTATGGTTGGTCTAATGGTTGTTGTTTTTGAATTTGTTTGTCGATATGTGTAGGAGCGTGTGACAGAGAGAGGGGGGGAGAGTATATTCCTGTGTCTGTAGTTGTTGTGTTACATAAAAGTGTAAGTAATTTACACTGCTCAAGGAAACAACAATAACAATAATAAGAACAAGAACAATCAACAACAATTAACGCAAAAGGAACTTTAACAACAACAACAGCAGCAGCAGTCTTTCCACTTAAAACTCAAACACAAGATGCAGGCATAAAATGAGGAAATAAATATATACCAACAACAATAACAACTACAACTAAAGGAAAAAAGGAGTGAGTCATTATTAGCGCTTAATTAAAAATGGAAATTGAATGGAATGAAGTGCAACGTTTTGTTCGAAATTATTATTATAAATTCAAATTAAAAAAAACAAAGGCTACAACAGCATCAATTGTTTAACACAGATTCCCTTTTAATTATAATAAGCGTTTTCATTTTAATGTGGGAGTATTGAATAAAAACTTTTATTATTAAGATTAAAAAAATATATATTTTTCATAAGCAAAATTATTAATATTCTTTATAAAACAAAAGTTTGCTTAAAATTTGTATGAATATTAAATGACTTTTGCGTAATTGTCATTAAAAAGCAAAATTATAAAAATTAAAAGGCATTCATTGGGAAAAGCAGTAAAAAATTGGAAAATGCATTAGTGAACTTAGCTAAAATTATTGAAGCACAAATCAAATGTATGTCGAGCCAATAATTAATAAATTAAAATACTTGAACTTATCCTTACTAAAAGCGTGGTGGAAAAATACGTATAAATGTCGCGTGCTAAATATACTAAAGGTAGTAAAAAACGAATGCAAATAACTCAAATATAAAATAATGCCCGAATCGGATAAATTTATGTTCCAACTCGAATGTTTTTGCTTTAATGCAGTCTTAACCAGCTTTAACCCAGTTCTTTTGTTGTCACGTTTTTGAACCCATGTTTATTACTAATTATTACTATAACCCACGAAACTACTTGAAATGTCGCGTGCTAAATCATACTAAAGGTAGTAAACAAACGAATGCAAATAATTCAAAATGACATCTATCCACAGAAAGCCACTTTATTCATCTTTATTAAAAAAATCTGCATAAATTTATGTTTCAATTCGCAGATTTTTGCATTTTTCTAGATGCAGTCAAAAACCAGTTCTATTTGTTGTCACGCTTTTGAACCAATGTTTTTTGCTAAAAAAAATTATGGAATAATAATTTAGTTATTGAACATAGTTTAAAAAACAAAGTTATTTTTTTGCTCGAAAATGTCGAATTTTGTGCCAACAAAGCGTCATATGCGGAATGTTTTGCTTTACTTCTTTAATTTGAAAAAAATATGCCCCTGAAGCACACCGATTGCTCACCAAAGCTTATGGTGAATATATCCCATCGGTTTAAAAGTACAGGAGATGGTTTGTGTGGTACAGAAGTAGTGATTTTGACATGGAACACAATAATCGCCCAGGCCAGCCAAAAACTTTTGAAGACCAAGAATTGAAGGCATTCCTCCATGAAGATTGTTGTCAAACTCATTGGGAGCTACTCAGGCAGCAATTTCAAAATGTTTGCAAGCAGCAGGATTCATCCAAAAGTAGAGAAATTGGGTACCATATGAACTGAAGGCGAGAGACCTTGAAAGACGAATTTGTACGTCTGAAGGGCTGCTTGAACGCTATAAAAGAAACTCATTTTTGCACCGAATCATTACATGCAATGCAAAATAGATCCATTATTATAACCTTAAGCGTGACGCCCGGCAAACCAGCCGAATCGACACCAAAGTCAAATATCCATTTCGCCACGCTTTTTTGTGTATAAGTTTAAAATCAACACAATTGCATTTTTACTTAAATCAAGGTTAGTTTATTATAAGAAGTAAGAAAAAATTAATCAAACCCAACCCATTCCAAGGTTTTTTGTATAGTGAAGTGGTTAGTTTACTAACCACCGTGACGGTTGGCATTAAAAATAACTATGATAAACATTTTTGTTTCGTATATATTTTTTTAAAATCGAATATCAAAGTAACACTGAATTCGACGAACAATAAACACTCTGTGCTTTTTTTATTGAATGAGTGAAAGTCTCTTAAAAAAAACTGATTTTTACAATATTTTCAAATTAATATATTTTATCTAACCAGAATCATAAACGATGACTTCAAAAAATATAATTGTTTAGTAAAATGGCTATATATCGCACTCGTTCAACAATACTGTATTAACTCAAAATTTTAAAATGTTCAATAGATGCCAAAAACTGTTTGTGATTACATTTTAAGAGAATTTGAAAATCCAAATACATCATATTAAGCAAATTCAATTTGAAAATATATTTACATTGATTTTCTTTAAAATTTATGAAATTATTGCAAAATAAATCAGTTTTTTGAGTTAATAACATTTTTCTGAAACTTCTCAATATTTGTTTGTATTATTTTATCAAAAAAACAGTATCAACTCAAAATACAACCAAATTTAAATAAAACAATTTGATTATTTTTAACTTGAATAAAGGCTCAATTCAAAATAATAAATTTTTTTGTGAAAATATACGATGTATTTCTGTTTAAATTTTTGTATTAACTCAAAATAATACCTTTTTGTTGATACAAGGTAGTCACTAATTATCACGAAAATGGTCTCAAATGTGGTTTTTGGGATTAAGGAGTAATCGGATTACGTTGAAATTTTTACAGTAGATAGAATTGATGTTGTTAGTTCATTTCTTGCAAAAAGTGATTTTTTAAAAATTTTGAGTTAATACAGTATTGTTGAACGAGTGCGATATGACAAAAAGACTATGTTTTAAAAACTATAGAAAATGTGGTTAGTAACCTAACCACCAAACCGCAAAAAGTTAAAATAACAGTTATAAAATTATTTATGTTTATGTTTATCCATAGATAATAAGCGTAAATATGTTGTTTATTTTTTATTTTTTTTTTTCTCCCAAATAAATATCATAAACAGGCCCATTTTTAAACATATTTACTTGTCAAATAAAATCACTTGTCTTATAGTTACATTAATTTACTCCTGTGTTGAAATTAATAATTACACTGTGCTACATTGTATAATTACTTGTTTTAAGTGTAAGTTTTAGGTCTAAATAAGGACTAATCAGGCTATTTAAAAAAAATTATAGTAATAACATTTAAATTTGATAAAGTACTCACTACTTCATTTGGCGATTATATTATTTTTTTTTCTTTTGTAGCATTGTGTTACTTTTTTAAGTCTAATCACAAAAAAAATAAAAATACTTAACCTTAATCCTACTATTTTTAATCAAAATGTCTTACTTATTTTATTAACAAACCCTAGTTTAAGCTATTTTTATGGCAGTTCATGCTGTTTTCACACACTTTAATGCCAGTATTAAAATGCTGAAACATATCTATGTAAAACATCGCTGTAGGTATTACAATACTTTTTTTCATTTTTTTTTGTAATTTCACTGATGTTTTCAATGGTTGTCGGTTGATTGTTAATGGCTGCATTATCGGTTTTAACATTTATTTACATTTGAGCATTCGCTAACAACTCAGCAAACAAAACGAATACAAACCTCTCGAACAACACGCACATATATACATACGCACGAGAGTATATTTTAGATGAATGTAAATATACACATTTTTTACATACAATACAGTCGTACATATGTATATGTATATTTACATGTTTGTTTTATGCAACAATGCAGCAATTGTTGCCAGTTTTGCTGCTACCGCCATCACCACCACTGCACTGCACTATTAGTCACTGAAATAATTGAAAATGTTTACAGTTACACAAAAACAATGCCTCATTGCCCATTAGGCATTTTCCGTTTTTGTTGTTACTGCAGCTGCTGCTGCTGTTGCTGTTTTATGTTGATTGTTGTATGGATTCTTATTGTTGCATTTAATACTAATATGACACACATACTGGCACATTAGAATGGCACCATTTGGAGTGAACAAAAAGTGGATGCTACCACTAAAATTAATCTCTATGAAAGTTATGGCTCTAATTATAATGAGAAAATTCTAAATTTTCATATTTTATTTTAGTCATTTAAGTTTCCAATTTTGATATCATAGGAAAAGCTATGGTATGATGGAATTTTTTGTTTCTTTGTTGGCTCTCCTAATGTGCATGTGTATTATAAATTTTCATTCGAGTATTCAAACAATTACACAAATACCACCACCAAATATTTAATACTTATTTGTATGTATGTAAAACTGCATATACCAACAATGCACATATACAGTGGTTGTCAATACAATGGAAACTTTTCCAAATACGAGTATGTATTCAATTAATATGTCACAATCTGAAGAAATTCTTAAACAAAATTTATTATTTTAGTATTTTATTTACTTATATTCAAAGCCAACACTAACTAAAAAGAATTAGTTTCAGTTTTACAAACAATTGACTGACATAAATTATAACTGCATCAAGACGTATTCATAAGGTCCCTACAACAAATACAACAAGCTATTTGTTTGAAGACCAAGAATTGGTTGCATTACTCCATGAAAAGTGTTACCAAACTCAACAAGAGCTTGCAAAATCATTGAGGGCTACTCAAGCAGCAATTTCAAAACGTTTGAAAGTAGCAGGATTCATCCAAATCTGGGAACTTGAATTGAAGCCGATATTTTATATTGTTTTGCTTACATTATCGTTAGTATTAGTTTTCTTTCGACTATGAATATCAGTGGGCCGCTAAACAGCTGTTTGTCATTTAAAACAACAACGCTGTTAATTTCCTTAAAAACTTATAAAATTTTGCAAAAATTTTATCTTTCTTATCTGAGTCTATTTTTCCTGAAATTATCTATTACTACTAATTTGAGAACATTTTTAAAAAAGTAGCATTTCTACTACTATTTTTATTTTAACAAAATTACATAATTTTTATTTATTTTTACTATCAACATGATCATAATCAAAATTTAAACATATTTTTAATATGTTTTATGATAAAGTTAAACACATTTTTTACTACTTTTTTTTAAAAAACACTTTTTAAGTCAAGTATCTCGTGAATAAAGTAATTATTTTACATTTCTTATTTTCATGACAATGATTATCCTAAAATTCAATATTAGCACTAATTTGAGAGCATTTTTTAAAAAGTAGTATTTCTACTACTATTTTTATTTTAACAAAATTTAATAATTTTTGTTGATTTTTACTATCAACATGATCGTAATTAAAATTTAAACATGTTTTTAATAGGTTTTGTGATAAAGTTAAATACATTTTTTTACTACTTTTTTAAAAAAAGCCCTTTTTAAGTCAAGTATCTCGTGAATAAAGTAATTATTCTACATTTCTTATTTTCATGACAATGATTATCCTAAAATTCAATATTAGCACCAATTTGAGAGCATTTTTTAAAAAGTAGTTTTTCTACTACTATTTTTATTTTAACAAAATTACATAAATTTTTTTTATTTTTACTATCAACATGATCATAATTAAAATTTAAACATATTTTTAATATGTTTTTTGGTAAAATCAAAATAATTTTTTTACTACTTTTTTAAAAAAGCACTTTTTAAGCCAAGTATCAAGTGAATTAAGTAATTATTCTACATTTCTTACTTCCATGACACTGATTATCCTATAATTCAATATTAGTACTAATTTGAGAACATTTTTAAAAAAGTAATATTTCTACTACTATTTTTATGTTAACAAAATTTCATAATTTTTGTTGATTTTTACTATCAACATGATCGTAATTAAAATTTAAACATGTTTTTAATATGTTTTGTGATAAAGTTAAACACATTTTTTTACTACTTTTTTTAAAAAAGCACTTTTTAAGTCAAGTATCTCGTGAATTAAGTAATTATTCTACATTTCTTATTTCATGACACTGATTATCCTAAAATTTGAATTTAAAAAAGTAGTATTTCTACTACTATTTTTATTTCAACAAAATTTCATAATTTTTGCAGATTTTTACTCTAAACATAATCGTAATTAAAATTTAAACATGTTTTTAATATGTTTTGTGCTAAAGTTAAACTACTTTTTTTAAAAAGTACTTTTTAAGCCAAGTTTTTTTCTATAGTTCTTACTTTCAGGACACTAATTAACCAAAAATTCTAATTTGAAAAAGTAGTATTTCTACTACTATTTTTATTTTAACAAAATTTTTACCACTTTTGTTGATTTTTACCAGCAATATGATCAAAAACAAGTAAGAGAGCTATATTCGGCTGTGCCGAATCTTATATACCCTTCATCAAATTATACTTTAAAATACAAATTTTAAATATTTTTAGGTAAACAAAATTTAAATTTTTTTCCAGTTGTTTTTTAATTTTTTTTTAAATTTAAAATTTTTTTTTTTAAATTTTATAATTTTTTTTTTAATTTAAAAAAATTTTTTTTTTTTAGTTTTTAAATTTTTTTTTTTAATATTTAGTGAAAAAAAATTTTGGTGAAAAAAAAATTCGGGTTAAAAAATATTTTTTCCGATTTTGACCCATTGTAGGTCCAACTTACTATGGTCTTATATACGTCGTTGCACAGGTCTTTGAAATATCTATCATTAGATATCCATATTGTCTATAATAATGATTTTGTAATCCAGATATTGGTCAAAAATAGGTCAAAAATCGAGGTTTTTTCCTTATATCTCAGCCATTTGTGGACCGATTTTCGATTTTAAATAGCAACCGAGCCGGAAGAATTTCGGAGATATTGATGTATCATTCGTGTATGTAAGTTATTTGGGGGCTTCAGAAAGTTGATTTCAACACACAGACGGACAGACGGACAGACGGACATGGCTATATCGACTCCGCTATCAATAACGATTCAGAATATATATACTTTGTGGGGTCGCAAATGAAAAATGTAGAAATTACAAACGGAATGACAAACTTACATATACATATATACCCTTGCCACTCATGGTGAAGGGTATAAAAAAATTGTTTACCTTAAAAGCCGATTTGTATGTCCAAAATTATACTTGACTGCTATAAAAGAAAATCGAATTATTAATTGCGATGAAAAATGAATCCATTACGATAACCGCAAGCATAAGAGATCGTATGTGAAGACCGGCCAACCAGCCGAATTGATACCAAAGCCAAAGTGCCCCGTCCGACAGATATCTGTTTCGATCGATGTAGAATGGTTTCTCTGGGGTATTGGCTTGATTCGTTCTTGGTCTCAAAGAATGTAACGTTTTTTTGTCTCGGAATTCATATGTTGCCAGAAAGATGGGGAAAATTTATATTGTACAAATGTTTCAAAATAAAAATTAGAAAAATCTCGCATTATTAGGTCATACACCCAATAGAAAACCTATTAAACTTTAATTTTTGAAATATACATTGACATTTACGAAAAGCCATATTTTTGAAAACTGAAATTACTGAATAAAGTCTTCAAAAAAAAGTTTCCATTGTATTGTAATACACTGTATGTATGTACAATGTAGAGAGCAAGCCAATGACTGCTACTACTAGCAACAGAAACTGAAATTGAAACAGCAGCTAAACGAAAACAATATCAACAGCAGAAACAACAACAACATAAACGATGACAGCAGCAGCAATATAAGTAGCAAAACTATAAATTGTTTGAGCTTATGATGAGTTTGTCATTAAATATGTTGCACTTAAGCCAGCGGCTGTTATAATTAAAAGTTGTGAGGCATTAGAAACAATTGAAATATAATATAGCCCAGCACTAAGTAATAACTAGAAATTAAATACGTATGTATGTATGTTATTTTGAAACACCTTTCTATTCTACTAATTTTCAATATTTGGTTTATATTTTGGTTACAAAGCCTGTGAAAATAGTAAACACTAGCAGGCAAATATTTTACTCATTCAACAAAATGTATCTTATTATAAGGTCTACTTTGTCCCATTACTACTAATAGTTCCTAAATAAAAAAAATACAAATTATTGCAATACATTTGTAAAATCCAGTGTAAGTATTCATAGTTGAATAACTACCACATATTTTCAACTCACGAGTATTTGTAACTGAGTGTGGGCGATATATCATATAAAGTTTTTTCCATTTCATTTTATTTTTTTGTTGTACAAAAAGAAAAGGAATACCCTTAAGCCAACATTTCAATTACACCAAAACTGAAACCGTTAATGAAAAAACCGCGTACAATTTGTAAGAACCTTTACGTGTAATGCATACATTTAGTTTTCAATAACAGCTTTTATTTCAATAGAAATATTTCAATACATTATAGACAGTGTCGCCACTGAAGTATAAGAAATTAAATGGAAAGCCACAAGAAATGAATGTGATGAAATGAGGTCATCGTGAGATATTATCTTTAGTAGTTTTCTTTAAAAAAAAAAAACGGGGGATTAAAAGTTGTTTTTTTAATTATCCTTCTAATAAACTTTGTCCTTACATAGGTTTGGTTATGTAGAAAATAATCCACTATAGTTGGGAAAATGTTAAACACAAATAAATTAAAGTGTAAACAGTGGTTTAAAATTAATTGTTTCGGAAAAACACATGAAATTGTATTAAGTATTTTGGTTCATAAATAATTTCTACTGATTTTCAAAATATATATACCAAATATTATCGAAGTCAGAAAATTATTTTTTTTTTTGATTGACATTTATCGTAACGTCCCTGTATTAATATTAAGATTTCAAACTCATTTTCATTTTAAATGAAATTATAATAACCATTTCTTAAAGACTTGTCTGTTCTGGAAAACTCAATCTGATTACAATCTAACATACCACTGTTTTTTTAATAATAATGATAAAATAAAATTAAAACAAACTATTCGCACAGTACATGGATGAAATTTTAATGAGGCAGACAGACATAAATGAAAACTAAAATATACATGATGATAAATATAATCCGAAAACACACATGCACATACATATCTGGCAATTGTTAACACTTTAACTCAATCCTTACTGCTGCCAAAATATATTTATTTTATTGCCACCTTCCTGCATATTTTACACATGCTCGACACATTCTCTGCTACAAACAGAACACATTCAAATTAATATTTGAAAATAAGTTTTGTAATTTGTAGTGAAGACTGTAAAAAGGAATATTTATTTTCCTTATAAATTTCTATCTGTAGTAAGTAGTATCTGTGCTTGCAATTGTGTATGTATCCACAAGGATTGGAATGAATCTTTCAGTTGTTATAAAAAAAAAATTTTGTTAAATGAAGAATAGTTACAGTGTTGTGACATTTGCAATTACATTTTCCGAAAAACTGAAAGAGAGATAAAATGTATACATATCAACATAATTGAATAGATTGAAATGTAATGTTTAAAAACCGTGGGTTAGAAGTTAAGTTTTCGTACATTTTATCAAATCTTAAATTTCTCAAACACACTATAGTTTTATTTGTATAATATCTTTAGTTTTTCTAAAACCTGATGATCTGGCCTAAGCAACCAGTGAAATGCGCATAGGAACTAGCTATCCCCCAACAATAAATTTGAGTGAATTTATCAAATTAAATATTGGTAATTTAGCATAAAACAATTTTACTAAAATACTTAAATTTGTTACGTTTTCACCTTTTAAAAACGGTGGTTTATTTAATTTAAATAAACTACTTTTGATTGCAAATAAAAGCAATTTAATAGTTTAAAATTGTAACAACTCTTTATTTATTGAAATCTACAGAACAAAACAGCTTATACACTGTCAGGCAGTTAATTTGTCTTTACTTATCGATGCTTCAAATTAGATTGACTGATTGATGTTCTCACGGTCACCTTATATACACTGTATTACCATCCAGATGTTTCCAGCAGCATTTATCGATGCTTCCTGAAAGTTCTATTTCCACAATGATCAATTCAAAGCTTTTATTCAATGTTATAATGACCAGAGTTATGTTAACGCTCCTATTACAATTAGAAGTCTCCAGATATAGAAATATTGAGAAACATGATGCAACTTGAAAACAGCCCTCAGAAACCATTATATATGATTTTAAATACAATTTCGTAATAATATGACAAAACAGCAGTTGTTACCAATGTTAAATAATCTACGTAAATTTCGCATTGCCTAGTTATTAGTTTCATACGCAGGAAAGCCACACGTTATGGTTGGAAGGGTGTATATTTATTAGATGCAATTCCTATTGATTTTGTTCTAATTCTTTCAATTACATATTTAAATTTGCAAAAGTTTTAATTATTTAGTTTTAATGGTTTTGCTTAACAAAACAAAAATCTATTTCTTCCTTAAGAAATTTATTAAAAATTAGAAATATTACTTTCAGAAATTAACATTGTTTTTATTCCGATAAAAAGTCGCTTTAAATTTGTTTCAAATAAGAAATTGTGTAAGTAGTTTAACAAAAAACATGACTAGATACTTATGTGTCTTCCAGAAATTCTAAATCAGCTTATCATTGCTTCTAAATGTATGAAACTCTTTTCATTGTCATATAAATACCCATTTCAACTCAGATTTTGTACATTTTCATTTATATTTTAATACACACACTCTTCGTTGATATGAAAATACATTTCAGAATATCATAGCTTTGTTCAAATATTTTTCTAGAATTTTGTTTTTATAATAAGAGGATATTTTTAGAAAAATATTTTGACAATCAAAACAAATATATAACTTCTGTGGTCATATGGAAAAACTAAGTAACTCCATTTTTTGAAAACACGAGAAAAAAAAACAAAATATTTCTACCTCATAATATAATAAAACTATTGTTTTTATACCCTTCACCATGAGTTGTAGTTTGTATTTCTGTTTATAATTTCAACATTTTTCATTTGCGTCCCCACAAAGTATATATATTCTGTCGATATATCCATGTACGTCTGTCCGTCTGTATTTTGTAATCAACTTTCTGTAGCTACCAAATAATCTACATTCATATATCAATATATCCGATATAATCCCGATTTGGTTGCTATATAAAATCGAGAAAATCGGCCCACAAATGGCAGAGATATAAGGAAAAAACTAGGACAACATCGATTTTTACCCTAACCCGCCATAGTGGGTAGGGTATAATGCGTATGTGCAGATGTTTGTAACGCCCAAAAATATTATAATAACACCCACCTTAGAATCACTTTCTGAGTCGATTAAACGATGTCCGTCTGGCTGGTTGGCTGACTGTCCATGAACACCTTGTACGCAGAGTACTGGTCGCAATTTTTAAGATATGTCGATCAAATTTGGTACATATTATTTTTTGGCCCAAGCACCAAGCCTATTGAAACTGGCTGAAATCGGTACATTATTTCACATATCCCCCATACAAATGTCCTCTCGAAATTGAACTTTATCGGTCATTAATGTTTAATTTATATATGTATCTCCACAAATTTCGCTCCAAATAAGTTTTATATATACAAAATTCATGTCACCAAATTTGTTACGATCGGTCCATAATTAGTCATAGCTCCTAGCTTCCGAAAATCACTTTAACGTGCATAAATCTCTTATAAATTTTGGTATATACACAAAATTCAACATAAATAACTTTCATATAGACATAAATCACACGACCTAATTTCATGGTGATCGGTCTATAATTGGTCATAGCTCCCATATAAGGCCCACTTCCGAAAATCACTCACGAATGTAAATTATTGATATTTTAAAAGAAAAATTTTTTTGCTCATTTACTTGGTGTAAGGTATTATATGGTCGGGCTGAACGACCGTACTTTCTTGTTTAAAATAAAATATTTTTTAATTCGAATTTTTTTTCACAAAATTAAAATTTGTTTCACTAATAAATTAAAAAAAAAATTGAAAATAAAAAATAAATTTTGGGTAAAGACATTTGAAAATTTCAAAAAAAAAATATTTACGGCATAAAATTTTTTCACTAATAAATTAATTTTTTTGTTTTCCTTTAAAATTTAAAAAAAATAAAAACTCAAAATAAAAAATTTTTTAATTCCAATTTTTTTCACAATAATAAAATTTGTTTCACTAATAAATTAAAAAAATTTGAAAATTAAACATAAATATTGGAAAAAAACAGTTTAAAATTTCAAAACAAAAAAAAAGAATTTTTGATAAAAAAAATATCTACGGCGTAAAATTTGTTCACTAATAAATTAAAATTTTTTTGTATTCTTTTAAAATTAAAAATTTTTTTTTTTATTTTTTTTTTTTTTAACATTTACAATTTTTAAAAGCATAATTTGGTGAAGGGTATATAAGATAAAACACAGCCGAATATAGCTCTCTTATTTAGTTACACATTTTTAAGTTTTTTGCTAAAAATAGTTCCAAAAGAAAAAACCCAAAACCCAAGAATTATTGTCTGTTTTCGGTTGAATCCTAACAGGAAACGGCTTATTATTGGCTTCATACAAATAGGTCCATCCTAATGTTTATTTAGTAATATATTTAGATATTTACATATGTATACACATTCATTTTTCTCTGCAAACATGCTTACATACATAATGTATAAGTAAGTATTTATTTGTCTATGCCATACATACATACATATAAATATGAGAATTAAATAGAGCATGACGTTTATATGTCTGCGTGGTTAAATCAGAGTAATAATTACGAGTAGAAGAAAAAACTTTAATAAATATTTGTTTCATTTAGTTTACATTTTCTAGATTTCTAGTGGGAGTGCGTGTGTGTGTGTGATATATGAAGTAGAAATGTATGAGTGTGAAGAAATTTTCACTATCCCAACAGTTAAGCAAGTAGTCAATGTATCCCTTAAATACAGTTGGTCAATTCACAAGGTCTCTTATCATGTCATAATGTCCTAATGTCCTAATATTTCACAATGGTTTTTATGGTTTTTCAAGCAAAAAATGTCCTAAAATAATACTACTCTGTATGCTATGTTTAACCAACCAGCAGAAACCTGTGCGGAACGCCAAAGAGTCGGTTAAGTCGAACAGCCGGGTTGTGAAATATTAGGACATTATGACAATATAACTGATAGGAGACCCTGTGAATTGACCAAGTAATTGTCGCAAATGTCTTATCACTTGGCTGACTACAATTTATATATTTTGGTCATTTGACACGTATGTGCTCTTTGTAGTGCAGAGAGAAGACAATTGGTTACTTTATACACCCAAGTAAACTAGCATGAAGACAATTGTCACTTAAGTATCTCTAAGTAGTCTGGAGTACAGTTACTTCAAACGTTTTGTGAGTAATATGAACAAACTTGTTTTATACACATTTTTTTGATGTAATTCTCATACAGTTTATATTTATTTTTGCTTAACAATAGTCACTTTAGTGTCTCTTAGTAACCTATAGCGAAGTCACATTGAACGTTTATTTTGTACTGCACTTTAGAAACCAATCCATTGGAAACTTTTCGGAGGAAGGTTTGTTTACAAGCAATCCTTTATTAGACTGTCTATGATATGTCTTTTTAGCTGACTATTTGAGGTCATTTAGCACCTGCTGATCAAGTAACCAGTTAAATAGCTAGTAAGGTAACTGACACTATTTAACCAGTATGTGAATCTAATGCATTGACTACTTTGCACCAGTTATTAAACAGTGTCGTTGTAATCAAAAAGGGTCAATTGACCGCCTTAGGATATGCACGTGTTAAAATAACTAGTCACGTAGCCAGTTTCCATCCAAAATAATGGGTAAAATCACAAGTTCGGGACTGTCTCCTAGAACTGCTGGATAAGTGCTTGCATGTTTAGTTAGTATGTGTGTGAAACATTTGATTGTTTCAATTATTTTTAATTGTGTGTTAATTAAATCTCTATCAAAAGTGCTCACGATTTGTTGCGTTTATGTATAAATAGGAATATGAATATGTATGTCTGCATGTGTATTAAATCTGTAACTAACTGGTCAGATATGCAAGTAGTGTGTGAGATTTTGTGAATGTGTGTCATGATCTGTAAAATCAGTTTTAATGATTATTAAGGATTAAAATTTTATGTGTCAATGATTTTTATTACTTTTTATTAGGTGTATAATTATTTTATAGAAATTTATATTAATGCTGGTGATAATAATAAAGACATTAAAAGGCCATAAGTTAGTAATTTATGATTGAAAAAGGATTAAAGTAGGTTTTTAATGCAGCTTATTATTATTTCATTTAAAATTTAAATAGTGCAATTCGGGAATCTTTAATTTTATTTTAAAATATATTTATGTATTACTGAGAGCGTATGATTAATATTAATAACTAGTTGACCGTCCCGGCTTCGCCCGGTAGCATTTAATGTTAGTTCTTCAAGTTTCTCCAACCCGCCTGTTATTATTTCTTTGCAAATTAAATATATAAATTTGTACTGCATACTTTAGGGAGGTTTTTTATTACAGTTGACTGAACTCACAAAAAAATAATTTCCGAGTTTTACCCGGAATTTTTGATTTTTTTTTCTTTACAAACCATATCCTGAAAATTTGGAAGAGAATAAAAATAAATCAGCTAAATCGCTCCAGCCGTTCTCACGTGATACCATTACATACATGGACCATTTCATTTTTATATACATATATATGCAGATTAAAACATATTAGAGGGACAATATCATTTGTTTGATTTGTTATAATATTTAAAACATGAAGTTGTCTTTGTTATAAACGAGGTCGCTTTCATAGCATTTTATATAAAAACGTTTGCTATTTTTTTCCAAACGCCAACTTAATTGCAATTTGTTTTAAATTAAAAATTCTTCCCCAAAAAAAAAATAAAACGGAATTTTTAAAACACACTCTCGTTTGTAGTGTTTAACAATTATGACTCGTTAAACTATGTGTGTATAAAGAAATGTGTTGCAAAGCAAATAACATCCTTTATAGAGCAAAGTTTAGGAATTACAAAATTTCTTCACGAAACATTAAAAAAAGGTACTAAAGCTAAGACAACAAGTAAGATAAATATATTTGGCAGTGCCGAATATTATGCACCCATCACCAATATAATAATGACAACAATATTTTTTACATTTTGTACAAAAACATTTATTTTTATCATTTTAAATACTAAATTTGTTATAGCTGCCACTATTCTATAGACTTAAATGTATTATAGAGCCATATATCGGGAATACATTTGTATTGGTGCTATGAGAAATCGTAAAACTCTAAGATCGTCTTAGAATTGTATAAGGACCCAGAATATATACACACAGAAAACAGATTCGTGATAGCAACCGAATTTGTTTGCCAATCGAATGATTCGGTCAATTGATAAAGAAGAATTTCAGTTGAAGTAACCAAACTAAAACTATGTAGCCTCCGGTTGCTACTACGAATCTGTTTTCTCAGTATATATGCTTGAATGAATATTACGATGTGTTACAAACGGAAAGATAAAATCAACACACATCCTATGATTTTAGTGATGGATATAAAAATACCTTGGCACAACAAGTCTTTTGCAGTTTTTTGCATCTTTAACAAACGAAAATTTTTGTTAACTAACAAAATATATGATCCTTAGTAAATGTTGTTGGTACGAAATAAGTTAATGGACCAACTGACATTTTTAGCTGGCAGCAATTTACAAAGCAGCAAGGAATACAAACACACAGAAAGACGGACGGAAGCACAGTTTGAAATAACGTCAGACAGTTAGTCAACAAGGTATACTCTGTACAAATAGACTTTACCTGCTGACATGCTTGCTGTACATAATTTAAATGGGACGTTTTTGGCGATTTTTTAGATTTCATCTCTCTCAAAAGCAGACATCGAAAAATTACATCAGCAATTTAAACTGTAAATTTTGCTCTATATGAGGAAAATCAAAAATTTTGAAGAATTTTACTAAATTTTTTTTTAAATTTTTTTGTTTTATGACACATATGCCATTTTGTAGTTGTTTAAGCATATCAACAGAATCAACAGAAATGTGGATAAAAAAATTAAAATTTTGAAAAAAAATCTTAAAAATAAAGCTTTTGCTAAGTGTTATTAACATTATTTATAAGTAAGACAACATTAACTGTTAAAGCTGCTAACTTTAATATTAAAGCTGCTTAAAGCTCTAGGTGATTTTTGTGGAAATACAACATTCTAGGTTTGTCCGTTAGATATTTCATGAAACTACTAGCAGATGGCTCTGTGCATATAAAAATAGTAACACAGAGAGAGATTAGTAACTTAAGATTTTGGATTCATAGACTTTTTCTATGGTCTATCGATAGGGGCAGGCGCGGAACCAGGTCAACCATTTGGGAGAGGGGGGGTGGTTTGGTAAATTAAAATTTGTTCTACATTTTTCTTTTTATTGCTCTTTTTATATGAAAACTTTTCGAGTTTTGGGGGGGAATTTCCTATTTTTCATTTCATAACCCAAAACAAACTCAATTCCGTTTCAACGATTCTCCAACAATTTTGATTTTCTTCATATTTAAAGTTGTTCTCTTTATTGTTTTGACTTCAGGTACTTTTACACTGACTACTTTCTTTCTGTACTCCTTGTTACACCCCCCTGTAACTGCTGTAACTACTTGTAAGAGATTTAAAAGCTTGAACAACATGAAATGAATGTAGAAATAAACGAACAACGGTTGCTAATGTTGTCAAATATGTACATTGTCATTGTCAGTTTATAAGCAAACAAAAATTCACAAAAAAACACACTGACACACACACATTCATTTTCACACTCATACACTCTAACAAACTATGTTTGTCTGTCTGTACAGTTTAAACTGAACTGTTAAGAAAGGGATTTCAACATTAAACGTTTAACAACAATGAACAACAATTCTGCTCAGCTGCTGCTGATGATGATTTGATGAAATGAAATGAACGTCATGTAGTCAGACAATTGGACAGACTTCAAGACACATACATACATAGTTACATCGTTAGAGATAGGGAAATTATGAGCAAGAAAAAACAAACTAAAATAAACTAAACCAAGTTGGAGATTTAAGGTGGGTTACCATGATAACTTTGCTTACATTACTTACTTGCAAGTTATTAAATGTTTAGCGCTATTTAAGTGCTTCTAACTACAAGTTGCGAGCATATTGTTATGCTACAAACAAACATGATAAAGTTATTACAAAAAGCAAGTGGAAGTAACAAAACACTAGTTCTTCAGCAAATCTGTCTTGGATTTAAAGTCTTAATAGTTGTCTTAATGTGGTATGATATAGTTATTTCTGTTCACTCTAGTTTTTAGATTCTTTGGTACATGTTTAAATATAATTCAGCTACAACAGCAACAGACAGTAAAGATGCAAACATTTCTTAATGAAACTACTTGAGCAACTATTACTGGCAGAAATTCACACCCTCCAACATTCAAACACTTTTCAACTCATTTATATAATGTGGGATTTCATGTCAAGTGAACCAATTTTTAAAATCGGGATGAAATTAGCACCAAGGTTAGACCTATTGGATAGTAATTCAGATACAATTTTTCAACAAGATCGGTGAAGAACACTCTGAGTTATAGGAGGTCAAAATTTGACATTTTGTTCTTAGCAAAATGTGTCCCAAATAGTTTTGATAGCTATTTCTTCAATCTTTCGAAAAAAGAAAAATAAAAAATTTTTAATATTTTTTTTTCGAAATCAAAAACTTTTTTTTCAAAATGGGCCCTTTTTTGCTTCTTAAAATAAAGCTTAGCTATTTTCCTTGAAGGCCTATTTGGTCGCTTAGTGGGATGCGAGTTCGATATCTATCAAATTAAATGTTTTGTAACTCAAAACAAGCTATTTTTGACTTTTTTTGCAAAATTAAAAACTTTGTTGAAATTTTTTTTCAAAATGGGCCCTTTTTTATTTCTTTTTTTATTGCTGAAAAGAAAGCTTAGGTTTATTCCTTGAAGTCCCTTTTAGTCGCTTAGGGGGATACGAGTGGAATATCTATCAAAATAAATATTTTGTCACTCAAAACATACAATTTTTGAAATTTTTTTGGCAAAATCTAACTTTTTTTTCCAAAATGGGCCATTTTTTAAAATTTTTTTTTTCGCTCAAAACAAAGCATATATCCATTCCTTTAAGAGGGGTTTAGTCGCTTAGTGGGATGCGAGTGGGATATATTTCAAAATAAATGTTTTGTAACACAAGATATACAATTTCCCGATCGGAAGACATCGATTTTAAAAATTGACCTGAAATCCCCCATATATAAATTTCATACTATGTCGCAGCATTTAAGCAAGTAGTCCATGTATCCCTTATAGACAGTAATTGTCACTAATGTCTGATCACTTGGCAGCCTCCGATTTATATATTGGATACTTTATACATCGCAGGTAATCTAGGATGAAGTCAATTGTCACTTAAGTGTCTCTAAGTAATCTAGAGTGTAGTCACTTTAAATGTTTCACTGTAATCCAAAAGGGCTAAGGACAAGTTAAAATAACTAGGCACGTAACTAGCTGTCACCCTAAATGATAGGTAAAATCACTAGTTCGGGACAGTATCCTAGATCTGCTGGGGTATAAGTAGCAAAAAAGATCTAACTGACATTTCAATATATTTACAGAAAAAATCTTAACAATTAAAATAAAAATTATATATGATAATACAACCAATTCTTTAAAAATATTTTATTTTTACTTCAAAAAAAAAAACTTTATATTTATTATTGTACTTATTTTACTATTGCTGTAAAGTTATTAAAAAGTTAGTTAGAACTTTTGGCATTTGAGTCAACTAAATGTCATATTTACATAAACATAAAATAAACACTTCAACTTTGAAAACTTGCTCAATACTACCATTTAACTAAAAGATTTATAAATTTCAAGATTTCAAGGAATTTTCTAACAATGCTATTTTTTGTTTGTTTGTGATTTTGCTTATTTAACAAATATTTTTCTATTTGCAAATTAGAGAAAAAGTCAATCATTATTATAAACTTTTATTTGCTCTTGTTAACAAAACTTAAAAAAAGAAGACTGAAAGCACACTTCAACATGGAAAAGACAAAAGAATTTTATTAATAAATTTAAGTTGGAATGAAAATCTATTATGGCTTCCAGCACTCGTGGTTTGTTTAGATTTGGGTGTTTTTTACCTTTTGCGAAGAGTGCGAGTTACATTGTTCTGACACTTTATATAATAGATTAACTCTGAAAAGAGCAGTTAAATCAGCTTTGAAGTTTGGAAATGTGATGACAAGGAATTTCTTTTTAAAAATATAAGCTGAAACGCAGTAATTCACTAATCGATTTAAGATTTAAAAGAAATTATTCACACCCAGAGCAAAAAAACATAGTTGTACATGTTTACTGTTACCATTTCAATATTTTTTTTTTTAAGCAAAATGTGTCGATTAAGCCATGTCCGTCTGTCTGTTGAAATCAATTTTCTGAAGACCCCAGATATATTCGGGATCCAAATCTTCAATAATTCTGTCAGACATGCTTTCGAGAAGTTTGCTGTTTAAAATCAGCAAAATCGGTCCATAAATAATGGAGCAAAAAACCGGGACAACCACGATTTTTGACCTATTTTTGATCTATATATGGAT
Source organism: Calliphora vicina (assembly GCF_958450345.1). Classification (NCBI taxonomy): domain Eukaryota; kingdom Metazoa; phylum Arthropoda; class Insecta; order Diptera; family Calliphoridae; genus Calliphora; species Calliphora vicina. The sequence goes on from NC_088784.1 coordinate 109,893,109, forward strand.
TACTAAGTCATTAATATAGACAATATGGATTTCTAATGATAGATATTTCAAAGACCTTTGCAATGACGTATATAAAACCATAGTAAGTTGGACCTACAATGGTCGAAATCGGAAAAAATTTTAACCCGAAAAAGAAAATTTTTTTTTTTAAATTTAAAAAATTTTAAAAAAAAATTCGAAAATTTTTTTTTTGTAAAAAATGAAAAACTGCAAAAAAAAATTTTGTTTAAAAAAATATTTAGAATTTTTATTTTTAAGTATAATTTGGTGAATAATTTATAAGATTCGGCATAGCCGAATGTAGCTCTCTTACTTGTTTTTGCTTCAATTTGTTATTATAACTCCGTAACTACTGAGTGGATTGAAACACAATATATAAACCGATTAAAGGTTAAATAAATTAAAATTTTTCTAAGTTTATTTAAATAATATCTAACTAATTTATAATTATACTTAAAAATTTTAAAAAAAATTTCTCCTTAGAATTGAAAAATTTTGCAATTTTTGTACTTAGGTAGCCTTTTTTTCTGTTGACCTGTAAATGTGTATTTGCTTATAAATCCGCCCACTACTTATATGAATTAAACGAATCATAATTACTATAATTAAGGAACTCACAATTAAGAAATTCACTGGCCAAAATACTAAAAAAAAATTTAGTTCTTTTTAGGTATAAAAATTAAAAAAAGAAAAAATATATAATTTTCGATTCAATAATGTCTTTATATTTTTCATCATTAGGAAACTGTAACTAATAAAGATATAGACGACGTTGGCTTCTGAAATGTTGCAATTTTCAATAATTTTGAGGTACTCGAGCTTTAAAATTTAAGGATTTCGGAAAAAGTAATTTAATTCCCCAATAATTCATGACTTCTCCATCATTTTCCCAGTTCAAAAATATTAAAAACCAAAAAATATACAAGACTTTGATTAAAAAAATAAAAAAAAAACTATTTAGAATATTTGAAATGCTTTTACAACATCAACATCAACATCAACTCATTTATTTATTTTTTTCTTATTACGCTCCCTCCATTCGTCTTTACAGTCTTACAGTCACAACTTCAACATAAAAAGTCTGTTCTTAGTATTCCATAAAATGCCAAATATTTCAAACATTTATCTACTCACTTAACGAAATTAAATGTTAATACTTGCACAGAATGTAAACGCAGAGATGAAAACAAAAAACAACAAGAATCCAGCAAAGATAAACGAAAACAATGAACGAGATTGAATAAGACAGAAATAAAAAGATATATATGTATATATGGCAGTAAAGAAATGTTAGATATTTGTTAAGCATCTAACGGATGCCAGTACAAGAATTTCAAAATCGAATAACAATCTAGCAAAATCACACACTCACTCACTTACTTACTTACTTACGCAAAAAGCAGTTCACCTACATTGTAGGTTTAAGAAACTATAACTGCAAACAATCAAATAGAAAACTATTTATACACTCACTCGCTCACTCACTCAAACAGCCAAGCAAAAATTTCATACAAGTGTTATTAAATAAAAATCCTCAATATAGAAATAAATATGATTGCATTAGTGTAACAAATGTACTTTGACATTTAGTTTACTCCCTCGCTCTCCCTCAACCTTTGCACTCACTGTCAGTCTGTTTTATAACTCAAATCAATTTTAAACAAATAAAACTGCCAACTCAGCTCTCAAGCACATTATTTTAATGTTAATGATGGCAAAAGTATTCCACAAATAAATTCATGACATTTTAGTCTTGATTTTTCAAGTAATTACATATTTTGAAATTACATTTTATTTATTTAATTTATTAAAGAAACTACAAATTCCATTAAATAATTTCGTTTTTATTCTCTGGCGAATTTAATCCTGTTTATTTTTTGCTGTTTTAAACAATTTATAAAACTTTTAATGTTTTGACAATCATCTAAACAAACTTTAGACGTGCAGGATGCAAAAACAACAAAAACCAATTACATTACTCTTTAAAATCGCATTCACATTTAAACGAGAGTGACATTTTAAAGCAAAACAAGAATTTATCTCAATCTCCTTCAGTGCGAACTCAAAACTGTTCCACATATAAAACCAAAACCCATATTTAAAAAAAAAATCTAAAAAATCAAAAGGAATTTTAAAACAAAACCAAACATTTACTGAATTTCATTTAGGCGGTTACAACAGATAGACAGCAAGAAAGACAGATAGACAGTTAACTGCCACAGGATAGAAAAATACATATTTGAAAACATCATGTAGTAAAAAGTATTAAACAAAATACTGACAAGCATCCAAACTACATATTTTAGTTTTGATTACAACAGACAGACGGACAGGCAGACAGACAGTTAAAACACATTGCTGCGCATCACCCACCAAGCGGTTTTGTTTAACTTCCGTTGAAAAGCCAACTGAAATAAAACTAAAACAATGTTCATTTAGCTGAAATTGAAATTGATTAGAAATTTTTAATTTGATTTTCTGTTAAAGATAAATTTAATTAAATAAAATTCATTTAAAACATTTTGCTGCAAATACATTTAAATACACTACTTGTTTTAATACATACTCGTATTGTATCAATTAAAATCTATGTAATTTTATATTAATAATAATTTTATCTTAATTCTTTAAATTAAATCTCTGTTTTCTGTTTTGGATGTGGGAGGTAGGGTAGCAAATTTAAACTGATAACCTTAAACAAATTTTCTAGTGTTTTCCCCAGACACTTAAATGCAAACTGAATATTACATGCCATCAATGTTGCCACAGCCGCCTCAACCACCATTAACATACAAGTAACTTAATACATACACTTTCACCTGACTACACTACATCAAACATTCGTATGTGTGCCAGTAAAAGTGTTAGAAGTCAAAAATCAAAAAATCTAAAAAATAAAAAACAATAAATATATATTTATTGTGAAAAATGTTACAGCTACATGTTTATAAAGTAAAATGTTGCAGGAACATACTATGTAAATTATGCAGCAACACGTTTATAGAGTAAAATGTTGCGGCAGCATGTTTATAGTGTAACATTTTGCGACAACATGATTATAGTGTAAAATGTTGCAGCAACATGTTTATTGCGTAAAATGTTGCAGCAACATGTTTTAGTGTAAAATGTTGCAGCAACATGTTTTAGTGTAAAATGTTGCAGCAACATGTTTATAGTGTAAAATGTTGCAGCAACATGTTTGTAGTGTAAAATGTTGCAGCAACATGTCAGTAGAGTTAAATGTTTCGGCAACATGTTTATAATGTAAAATTTGTCAGCAACATGTTTATAGTGTAAAATGTTGCAGCAACATGTTTGTAGTGTAAAATGTTGCAGCAACATGTCAGTAGAGTAAAATGTTTCGGCAACATGTTTATAATGTAAAATTTTTCAGCAACAGGTTTATAGAGTAAAATGTTGCAGCAACATGTCTATAGTGTAAAATGTTGCAGCATGTTCATAGTGTAAAATGTTCCATCAACATGTTTCTAGAGTAAAATGTAGCTGCAACTTGTTTTTAATGTAAAATATTGCAGAAACGTGTTTCGGCAACATGTTTTTAATGTGAAATGTTGCTGCAACATGATTATAGTATAAAATGTTGCAGCACCAAGCTTAAAATCTTGCATCAACTAGTTTATAATGTAAAATCTTGCATCAACATGTTTATAATGTAAAATAATTAGTTTATAATGTAACATGTTTAGTATAAATGTTGCAACATGTTTATAGAAACAATTTGGCAGCAAAATGTAGCAGAAATATGTGGAAATCACTTTGCAAATTGTGGGAAATATGTCAGTAGCAACTATATGTATGTCGCAGCAACATATTAAAAGGAAATATGGTGAAGCTTGGTGAAGCTCCAAACCTTGATGTTATACCTCAAGGGAAAATGTGGAGCGAAGCCGGGGTCCCTGAGGTATGTGAAACCCATGCCTGGTAGGAATTACATTTTTTAAATTCGTTGCTGACTTGATTGTTTATCTGGTACAGCGGGAATCCAGTTAGCCCCAGGACTTTGTCTTGAATGGATGATTAAGTGACCACGCTATGGAAACTAGGTACAGTTAGCCGAAATAAATGGACCATTAAAAGTAGCAGTTGGTTCAGTGCTCAGGAAACGTAGTGTAGTGGTGGCATTCGTGAGCTCTATTGTATTTATGTGGTGTCAGAAACACTCACTTTGACTTTTATTGACAGGGAGCTTTTGCAGTCTAAAATCATATATCGGACTGGCTTACCAGGTCGGATGTTGCTGCTTTGATAATTGTCCTGGGCTTTGTTATTGCTAGCTACTAATGATGGCAGGGATTATATAGCCCGAGCTCTCGGGCAAGAGATTTGTGCATTGATCTGGCAGTCAGTGTATCAAAAGTTGCCAATAGTATGTTCCATGTAAGTCATACAATCGCGGTTAAGAAGCATTGATTCTATCCGGTGTTATGATTAGGCCGTCAAAGCACGTTAATCTTAGATATGTTGTCTACCGAAATGTGTTACTAATTTTTATTATTTCGAACCCAAAAAGAAAAACATGACATCTCCAAAATTTTTGATTTTCCTAATCAAAATGGTCTCAGCACTGTATTACCTGCAATCCATAATTTAGAGCTCGTGTGTGTTTCTTTGAAAAATTACTATAAATGTGTGCGATTTAACACGCAACATATTGTTGCTATAAAAGTTTATAAAATTGTTAACTGCCAGCTAACTGTTGTACATTTCTATATATATACGAGTGTAAATATACACACACATTTGAGTGCAGCAACTGCATTAGTGCAATGTTGTTTGCCTATGTTTGTAGGGCCTTTACTCTCTGAGTTTGCACAAACTGTTTGCCTGTGTGTATTAGTCAGGTAAATGCACAAGCATTTGTATTGGACTATAAGTGTGATTAAATGCTCTCGAGCAAGTGCGTTTGTGTTGGTAAATGCATATTTATTTATCACTTCATTAGTTGGGTCCACATGCATACAGCCACAGTGTAACAACAATAAGACTCAAATTATTAATTACATTTTGTGGTGACATCTGACACATCCATACTTACATACCTACATAGAAACACATTGACTGGTTGGTTAAATGCTGTTGGCTGTACTAATAAATGCCAACGCGCGCTAATTGAAAATTGTTCAATATGTTTGTTTATACATATTTCAGTTGTTTGGCTCTTGTTTGTGTAATTGTTGTTTATTTTTCATAAAATTTAATTATTTATTAATTACATAACACACTGGCACACACACACACCTTCAGTTACAATATCAATCCAAGGAAATTTGCATATATATTTTTAATTATTTTTGTTACATTGTAGTGGCTTTATGGAGTGTTTTTCCTTTTTTTGGTCATTTTATTTTTCTATTTTTGGCTTATGCGAATTTATTTAATTATTAAAATTAATAAATATTTGCTTTTAATTGCAAACTAATGAGGATTTTTATTTGTAAATTACAAATTAAATGCTACTTTTTGAATGAAATTTAAGGCACAAGGATTAGTTTTATTTATTGTTGCAGTTTGAGGTATTGTAGGTCAATTAGATATAATTAATATTAAATTGCTAATTAGCCTTAAATTTGTAAATAAATACAACAATTAATTAAATGAATTATTAAATAAATTAATAGAAAAACTTGTATTTCAAATGAAATCAAACAAACAATAATATAAAGTAGGCTTTTAGGCTATTTATTTTCCAAAACCTCCATAGTTTATTATTATGTATTGTATCATGGTTTTTACTTTATAAGATTTCCATGCAAACTTATAACCGCCTCCATTCAATTACTAATTTCAAAGAACACTAACTAAAGAGTTTTAGCAATTATGTCTGACCTTTACGAAGGACATCTCATTAATTATGCTCAACTTTACAGCTGCCCATCAATTGGTCTCCCTTAAACGTATGAGTGTTATTAATAGTAATAATAATAATTAATATTGCTCATACGTTGCAGTTTATGATGGTCAATTACAAACTCATTACAAGCAAATTTACAAGTATCTACAACCAAAAACTTTACTGGCAAAACTTAAGTATGAATATAAAAGCTAAAGCATAAAAAATGAAGCCAAAGAAAAAGTTTTCCCATCTACTACTGTTGGCAAGTAAAAACTACTTTGTCTGTCTGTCCGTCCGTCTGTCTGTCACCCAGCTTGTCTGTGTATGTGCAGTATTTTATGGTATGTAAAGATACTAAAACAGCTTTAATCACCCTCATAATTTTATAATGAGTTCTCATTTTCTCTACTCATAATTTCCCTGTGTTTTTTTGGCGTGTTCTTGTTGTTTTTTCATACTTACTTTCTGTTGGCAACTAGTAGTACATTTTATACACGTTAATGATAATGTTCGACAAATATTGTACCAAAAACAAACAAATTGCTGGAAAAAAATAAGAATCGTAAACTTTTGTTTTTTTTTTTGGCAAAAGTTAATGACTGTGTTAGAGTGGATGTTAAAAAAATCTTACAGCAAAACAAACATTTACTATGCTGCGTTGCATAGTACAGTTAACGTTGAAAATCAGCAAAGGAAATTTTGGGTCATAACCACTCTATAAAATACTGTTTGTTTGTTTGTAGTTTACTCAAATAAAAAGTTTTATTTATTTATATATAAAAAGTATGTATGTTATTTGCTTCTTAATTTTGCATTCTTTTTCGTTTATTGCAGAAAGAACTATTTGTGAGTAAAGTTGATCCGGGTTCACCGCGCGGCGAACGTAAATTTTCGGCAGCCACTGCGCCATCGATGAAAACAAAGTGGCTGAAAGCAATTAAAAGCCTAAAACCGGCTTCTGGATCAGCAGCACAAGCAGACAGGTAAGTCTATCACCCAGCCATCATGTTTTCCAATCTCTTTTCTTTCCGTTTCCTTCTTAACACTCTTACACTTGTGTTGGTGTTTTATCTTATCTTAACAAAAAACACAAATATAAATATAATGTTTGTATTTAAGGTTATTTTTCTTTCACCTTAAATTTCCAAAAAAAAAAAAAAAGATTCTTCTAAAAGTATATTTTTTATGTTGTTTAAATCTTTAATTTATTACACGTTTTTCATTTATTTTACACAACACAACACCACACCACAGACATTTACATTTACTCTAATAAATGTAATAAATTTTGGAAACTATTTTGTGTTAGATTCTGTTTTTCTTTCTCGATGATTGTATTAAATTTTTCTCCATTGAGGTCATTTGTATTCAAAGAATGAAAAGTTTTAAATTTGTTCAATTTTATTTTTTTTATTTTTGGTGTATAGACATATTTTGTGCTGCTGTAGCTATAATGGACAGTGGAATTAAATATGGCAAATATTTAGAAAAGTTTATTTTTTAAAAAAAGTATAGGAAAAATCTGTACTCTATAATATTAATAAAATATGCTTTTTACCGTGAACCATTAGTAAGGCGATGGATGGCTTTTGCTATTGTTTTTAAAACCACCAACAATAAAGATAAGGGGTATATTGATTTTGTCATTCCGTTTGTTATACATCTATATATTCATCGCAGATCCACAAAAGTATACATATATTCAAGATCCTCTAAGACGATCTAGCTCTGTCCGTCCGTCTGTCCGTCTGTCTGTTGAATACACGATAGCGCCCAAACAAAAGGAAATTTTCCTGAAATACTCTCTGTTGCTAAGGAATATTTGGTATTAAAAAAGGGCCATGATTTTACCTAGCCCCATACAAATTTACCCCCGGAATACTGTTTGAGCAGTCATAAATATTTTTATTATGCAGTAATCCTGATAAAATATTGTATAAATAGTTCTAACTAATTTTTTTTTGTAATTTATTAGAGAAAAGAATTTTATGGCAAATTTGTTTTTTTTTAAATTTATTTCATCATTTTTTTTAAATTTTTAAAAAAAAAAATTTGAAAAAAAAAAAATTTAATTTTTGAAGAAAAAAATTAAAATTAAAAAAAAAAATTTTAAATTTTTAAGAAATTTATTATTTTTTTTATTTATTTGTGAAAAAAGTTTCATAACAAAAAAAATTAAGGGTAAAAAATATTTTTCCCGATTTTGACCCATTGCAGGTGCGACTTACCTTAGCCTTATATACGTCATTGCAAAGGTCTTCAAATTATTTATTATTGGATATCCATATCATCTGTAATCCAGATATAGATAAAAAATAAGTTAAATCCCGAATTGTTTCCTTATATCTCAGCCATTTGTGGGCCGATTGTCTCAATTTTAAATAGCTACCGGGAGAATTCTCGATATGTGTGAATAATGTATGTAATTTATTTCCTAAGGCTAAGGCTAAGGAAAGTTAATGGCAACATACAGACGTACAGACGGACATGGTTATATCGACTCCGCTATCTATAACGATCCAGAATGTATATATACTTTGTGGGGTCACAAATGAAAAATGCAGAAATTATAAATGGAATGACAAACATATATATACCATTCATTGTGAAGGGTATAAAAATGGATCAAAATCGGAAAATTTGTTTTTCACCTAAAATTTTTATTTAGCAATGGGATCTTTTACAAAAAAATTTATTTTTTCCAAACAAAAGTTTATCAATTTGTATCTTAACCTTTATGTCAACGGCAACATACCTGGGTATGTTTTGCATTTTTGCATTTGTAGCTCTGAATTGGATAATCGGATCGACTTGAAATTTGTTGATATCCTATCCAAAACTGTTTACCGCAATTGTCCCAAGCGTGGTTAGAATAGGATCACCCGTTTGGAAGATAAAGCCCATTTACAAAGTTGCACCCTTACGTCAACGGCATACATACCTGGGTATCCACAGTAAAACGTATGCAAATAAAATGATACAATTTAAAAGTATAGCATTTTTTCAACGTTTTCACCCACCCTACTCCACATTTTTGATAACAGCGGGTCCAAATATATCCCGATTTTCTCCATTCTTTACTAAGAACAAATGTATATGTCAAACAAAAAAGCAGTTATTTAAAAATCGTGACGGACTCCAAAGTTATATGTATTTCAATTTAAAAAAATTTAAAAGCGCGATTTTTCTCTAGTTTTTAGGAAAAAAGTATTTATTTTTTATTTTTAAGTTATCTAAAATATTTCTAAGGAAGTATTAGGAATTTATACTTTTTGAAAAGCTAACTTTACACTAAATATTTTAAATGAAATGAAAAGAAAAATTAAAAATTCTTGATACGTAGGGGACCATGTCCATTCAAATAACTAACGCCTATTTTTTATGTACAATTCAAATTTAGGGCAAAAATTCTCAAATCGCATAGTCGATATCAAAATAAGGTAACCTATTTTAGATGACCAAATATGTTCTTAATTATTTTGTAAAGGGTTCCGATAACCCCGCAAAAAAACTAAAAAATCCCATTTTTGGGATTTTTCAAAATTTTTTGGGAAATTACGGGATTCCTGATTATAAATTTCAAAATTTGTTTTTATTTTTCTACATCTAATAGAAAAGTCTATATAACTGTAAAATTTCATTAAAAACTATTGATAAATAAAAAAATTATTTTAATTTGAAAAATTTGTATCTTTGCAAAAACTCAATAAAAAGCATATTTTGTAATACCTACACAACCACTTTTTCAATAAAAAACAATGACTAAATGTAAAGGTAAAGGTAAAACTGGTTATCATAAAATTTTTGAACCTTTTGCCTATTTCTAACAAATTAAAAAAAAATAATACAGAAATTCCAACAAACGAGTTAGATATTAGCATTTTTATGCTAACGGCAGCCATTCACCATACAAAACGTATGAACATACCCAGGTATGTTGTTGTTGACGTGCGTAAAGCCGTTCTGCTGTTGACATAAAGGTTGAAGGGTATATAAAATTCAATACAGCCGAATGTAGAACTCTTACATGTTAAATTTATAATTTTGTGTAGCACTACCTCACATTAAAGAGCGTTCCAGATAGCTTGGTGTTGCAGTTTATCCAACGCTTTATCAAAATCATTAAAGATTATATAGAAAGTTGAATGGTATTCAACAGATTTCTCCACTGTTATGGGACTATACTGACAGATCTTTACAGGATCCAAATTTGTATTTTTTTTTACTATATCATAAATGTATATATGAGGAAAACTAAACATTGTGGAGAATTTGACTAGAACTTCATTTCGCTGTTGTACACGCGGATATTTAAGCATCTTAAAACTATTCGCTTTAATAATTGTTCTCATTATGAGCAAAACTTTTGTTGGTTTATTGGAATGAACACAATTGGGACGAATTTCGCATAGTACAACAAATTCGTCGGTAAACATTCGTTGCGTAAATTCGTCGACTGAAATAAAATTAAGACGAGAAAAACACCGATGTGTGTCATTGATTTTTCTTCATTATGTTACAATGATCCTCCAACATTTTTGTCATGAGAAAATCGTATCAACAACCTTTAAACCCACTGTCTCTTAAATGATTTTTATATATTTTAAATATTGCTACAGTTTAAGGTTTTTTATATTTTTTTATAAATTTTTCTTCAGCTGTTCATATTTAGCTCGTCTTTTTTGGGTTTCTAACTTAGTTCTTTCCTTTTTTTTTGGGAAAATTTATATTCATGTCTGTTCGTATTTTACACACTTCTGAAAATCCCATAGACTCTATTTTAAATTAAAGTAAAATGCCTCTACTCCTCGAAAGTGAACATATTGCTTTTCCTGCTGTTGTTGTTTCCTTTTTATCGCTAGAAAATACTTGCACCACTGGGATGGATGATTGTATTTGTGCTGGAAAACACATTTCAGCATCTAAAGATGCTCTTTAATGTAGCATTATTGCATTTTGCAAACAAATGCCAAAATAGCATCAGTTGAGGACGATGATGATGATGATGATGTTGTTCATGATAATAGTGCTAAAGATGATGATTTGGTTGCTTTGAATATTCGTCTGTTCCACATACTACAGCAAGTACAACTCACTCTTACATGCCTTGCGAAGCCATACAATTATATTCTATTCTAACTATTACCAATATCTATCTATCTATATGCCCGTACGTTTTGTAAGTACGAGTAAATTGTGAATAGAATAGCATAGCAGATCCTACTTCACTTTAACAACGTCAATGTCCTTGATTTCTTTTTCCACTCTCTATGGATATAAATATTATTTTCGTTATTTTTTATTTTTATTTTTTGTATTCTTTATACCCAGTCTAGCATACTGTAGGACCGTGTAATAAAACAACATTATGGTTTTTTTATTTCTCTCCTTTATAGAGAAATAAAAATATTGCCAGCACTTTATTTTTTTTTTCATACGTATGGCAACAAAAAAGATTCAAGCAGCAGAACTTCTGCAATCAATGAAATGTGAAATATTCTTTTCCACTTTTTCATACGCTTCTTTTTTTATACGTATTTTTTGTATTTTTTTGGTTCGTCTTTTCAATGTTAAAATAGAAAATGATTATGTGTGTTATTACGAAATTGAAAATATGTATGAATAAGTATTTATATGTGAGGGAGGAGGAGGAGGTCTTTTTTCAATCTCAAGAGCTGGTGTTAAAACCAACTAATTTATTTGCCACTTTTCTATTTGTTCTGTCTAAGTATAAAGAATTCGCAAAACGAGCTTCAGGATTAATTCAAAAGATACTGAAGTGCTGCAAGTGTGTAAAAATGAGTCAATTCTGTAAATAAATGTAGAAACACTATAGTGGTACTAAAACATTTTAGCATTTTTTTATATAGTACGTATATTTATAATTTTATCTGCTAAAAAACACATTTCCTTTTATCGTCTGGTACTCGTATAATCGTTGTATTCCAAAGGGATATGTGTGAATTTCAAGTGAACATAAACACAAAATTAAACCAAATTACATGTTGATTTTTGTTAGAGATTCCACGCTTTTAAATTAAAATGGTTTTTAGATTTCCACAAAGCAATTGCCAACTGTCACAGCCATTTCAAAGAAATATAAAAATCGTTTTAATTTCTGCAATGTTTTATCATATAATGAAAATTTCTATTTCCTGGAACAAAACATTAAGCGGTTTAACATTTCAGCAGAAATTTATTATTGGCTAATTACATGTTGGGACATATTTCAATAGCTTGTTATAGTTCCATGTAAATTTTGAAAATTTAATAAAATTACTCAATCATTTTCATCTACTTCAAATAATATTACACGGATGTTTGGTGTTTTTTTGAAATGCGAGCGCATAGATGGATAAAGTGGTTAACAAAGGGAACCCTTTCACAACATTTTAGAATAAAAAAAGTTGCAACAACATGATTACAGTAAAACATGTTGAAGAAACTTGTTTATGAAAATTGTTGCAGCATCTTTATAGAAAACATGTTGCAGACTATTGTGTATAGTGTAACATTTTGGGACAACATGTTTAGTAAAAAATTTTGCAGCTACATATTTATAGTGAAATATGTTTCACAACATTGTTACAATTAAAAAAATGTTACAACAACATTAAAGAAAAAAAATAATGTAGCAACTTTTTATGAAAATTGTTGCAACATCTATAGAAAATGTTTTAGCAACATGTTTATAGTTTGAAATCTTGCTGCAACATGTTTGCAGTGAGAAATGTTGGAGCAACTTGTTTATAGTGGAAATTTAGCAGCAATATGTTTATAGAAAGAATGCTGTAGCAACATTTTTAATGTAAAAAATGTTACAGCAACATGTTTATAGTGAAAAATGTTGCAGCTATATGTTTATAGTAAAAGTGTTTCTGCAACATGTTTATAGTAAAACTGTTTCAGCAACATGTTTATAGGAAAAATGATGCAGCAACATTTGAATAGGGATAAATGTTGCAGCAACATGTTTATGTAGAAAATGCTGCAGCAACATGTTTATAGGGAAAAATGTTGAAGCAACATGTTTATATGGAAAATTTTGCAGCAACATGTTTATAGGGAAAAATGTTGCAGCAATATGTTTATATGGAAAATCCTGCAGCAACATGTTTGTAGGGAAAAATGTTGCAGCAACATGTTTATATGGAAAATTTTGCAGCAACATGTTTATAGGGAAAAATGTTGCAGTAATATGTTTATATGGAAAATCCTGCAGCAAAATGTTTATAGGGAAAAATGTTGCAGCAACATGTTTATATAGAAAATGCTGCAATAACATGTTTATATAGAAAATTTTGCAGCAACATGTTTATAGGGAAAAATTTTACGGCAACATGTTTATAGGGAAAAATGTTGCAGCAACATGTTTATAGAGAAAAATGTTGCAGCAACATGTTTATAGGGAAAAATGTTGCAGCAATATGTTTATAGGGAAAAATGTTGCAGCAACATGTTTATAGAGAAAAATGTTGCAGCAACATGTTTATAGGGAAAAATGTTGCAGCAATATGTTTATAGGGAAACATGTTGCAGCAACATGTTTATAGGGAAAAATGTTGCAGCAACATGTTTATAGGGAAAAATGTTGCAGCAACATTTTTATAGTGAAAACGATAAATTGTAATGTCTGATACAGAATGACTTTCTGAGGTGATTTAACTATGAACTTCAGTCTGTCCATTAAAACCTTTTAACCAAATATGTCTATTTTTGGTCCAGGAACAAACCCCATTGAAACTGGTGGACATAGTGTCATGATTATATCTAGACCCCATACGAATGATCTTCTGGAATTTCACTTGATCACTGATAAATATAACAAAAATGCCGTTAATAATTCTTTAAAACATTGTTTGCTTTAAATATCACTATATTTGGGATAGTTTTCATAATGATCATCTGTGTAAACTATTGTAAGATAAGCTAAATTAAAGTCAGTTTTCTAGAGCAGTGGTCGGCACTCACAACATACAGGTGCCGATATTGACAGTACAAATGTCAACGAAAATCGTAAAAATGATCAAAAAAATATATAAAAATCACAATTTATACCTGGTCAGATTACAACAGGGAAAGATAGTGCATTACATTTTATTATAATTAATGTTCCAGATTCTTTTTATGTTAACCACTGATTTAGAGGCTCTAAATTTGTTGTCATTTACAAATTGGAGAGCGAACTTAAAGCAATACTAAATGTTGATAATTATAAATAAAATAATTATTTACATTACATCAGACAACATGCACTTTGTCATCTGTGGAAAAACTTTATATCATCCAACTAAATGTCAAAAGTATTCATTACAACTTTACTTTCAAATCTAAAAGTAATATTTAAGTATACTTAGGAATAGTTGTAGTACCTACATATTTCTAAAAATAAACGAAAACTTTTATACACATATTTCAGCTCCTCTTTTTTTTCATTAACAACATTATTTAAGTAGATATTTTGGTTGAAAAGTTTTTTTCACCATTAATTATCTGCTTAAAAATTAAGACAACTGAGATGTAACAATTCTATTTCATTTACTCTCATTGGTGCGGTTGGAATGGGCCAGCAAAAAAGGGAAAACACGTATATTTAATATATAAAAATCATTTAACTACCCACACAGATACTAAGTAATACATAATATACAATATAAAGATACTGCAGAAAAGTTTTTAGTTTCTTTTTTTCGGACAAGAGTGCAAAAAAAAAATACAGCAACAGTCGGAAATAAACGTGAAAAACATGCTTTTAAATTTATTAAATCTTGTGGTTTTTGCCAGTTTTTTTCTCATATTTTTTTGGCTGCTGGTTTTTTTTTTTTTGTTTGTTTTTTGGTTGTATAGAAAAAACAAATCTGGTTAAATGTATTGTCAGGTAAAATAGAGTAAGAAAATCGGAGGTAAAAGCAAACTATAAAAAAATAAATTTTTTTTAATATTCTTGGGGGTTTGTTTTAATGTTTCTTTTGTATTTTTCCTGTGCAAAATATGAAATAATGTTGATGAGCTTGGTGTGCTTACCTTTAACGGGGAAACATTTTTTGTAAATGTATAGATATGTTTAGCTACTGTTTTAAAAAAAAGTCCAGTGGATGCGAAGGTAATTAGTGATCACTATATCTATACAATTTTAGTTCATGCTGAACATACTTAGGCAGAATTTCTCACATAGAGAGAGTGAGAATAATATGAGAGCTGCGATCCTTACCGATCTTTATAAAATTTGGTAATTTTTGTTTGAACAAAACTCGTTATAGTCATATCGAAAGGAGGACTGGGCTCTCTAATTCATTTTGGATCGATCCTTACTTAATTTTAAATGGATAATATTGTGTGTACACAGAAAAAACAGATTTGTTTTAGCAACCGAATTTGTTCCCAATCGAATGATTCTACCTTAGTAACCGAATTTTACCGCTGTGGCTACAAAATTTTAGAAGGGATAAACTTTGGTTGCTTCAACCGAAATTCTTCTTTATCAACTGACGTTCTGTTGATAGAACCGAAAAATTCTATGTGTGCAACCGAATCTTTCGATTGGCAACAAATTCGGTTGCTATTACGGATCTGTTTGCTCAGTGTATGAATTAAAAATGCGTGAATTTTTTAAAATTTTTAGGTTTTATTTTGAAAAATTTGTAAAATATATATTTATTCAAAGTATTACCCAATGTTAGCTATGACCATTTCCCATCTTTCTGGCAACATATGGATTCCACCCCAAAAGAACTGTTCATCTTTTTAGGCCAATTTCGGATACTCTGAAGTAAATCGTATTCCAGCGAGAGCGCTCTACATCGATCGAAACAAATAGTAGTCTAAGTAAAGCAAAACTTCCCAACCACTTCTTTCTAAATAGTTTGTAACAGTGGCCGCAAATTGACATGATGGGATATTACGGTTTCATGTCTGGCATCATAGGACACTTTTGCTCCTACCAAAAACAGAGAATTACCATACGCCATTAATATTTGGCTTTGCAGTCGATTCAGCTGGTTGGCCGGGCTTCACATACGAACTCATATACTTCGACTTATCGTAATGGATCCATTTTTCATCGCAAGTAATGATTCGGTGCAAATGATTTTTTTTTATAGCATCATTTCGGACATGCGTAATCGTTATTCAAGGTCTCTCAGCTTCAATTTGAATGGTACCCAATTTCCCTACATTTGGATGATTTTGCAAGGTCTTGTTGAGTTTAACAACAATCTTCATGGAGTAATGGATCCAATTGTGGATCTTCAAACTTTATTTTTAGCTGGTCTCGGCGACTTTTGTCTTCCGTTTCAAATTCTCCACTTCTGAACCGAACTCTCTCTCACCTTCAGAGATACCCGTTAAATCGTTTGAACTAAAGTACACAAAATTTGTCTGTCTTTTCAAATCACAGACCAAAACATTTAGTTATTGATTAATAATAATTTGATTCCATTAAAATGTATTTCCCTTAATTAAAATTATGACCCTGCTGTTACAGACCACCCAATAAATCAAGCATTATCTGCTATAGGGTGTCACGCTTGACAGACCATTATTTTCATACTTATTTGGCTGTTAAGTAAGAATGGCGGAATCAAAGCAAAAAAAGAAAAACTAGCACCCAAATGTAGAGAAAAGAATCAACCAACCAAACCCAGTTTGGTACAAAGTTAAAACGTTTATGCAGGCAAAAAGTTTATGATGGTCTGCACTTAATAAAACAACTACAACAGCAGCTACAAAAAAAATTTGGTATTTTTTACAAAAAAAAAAAAACGAAACCAACAACTCTATATACTGTTTATGTACATATGTATACAGTTTTTTAGATGTTGCTTTAGTTGTAGTAAAGGATCTAACAAAAGAGTCAACTTAGGAAGAGACCAAAAAAAATAGCAGAAACAAAACTATGAATATTTATTATTTTTATTCTTTTTTCTTTTGGTCAATTATTTTAGGGGGTGTCTTTTTCTACTTTTGGCAAGTTAAAGTCTGTCTATCGAAAAATTTATGAAATTTTTTGGTTTTTAATTAAAAATGAACAAAACACAAATCAACAAAATAGTTTCCAATATCAAAGACTGCAACACAAAGTTCAGACGTAACACACAAACATAAAAATTAAAAGAGTTTACTAGGAATAAAAACCACATACTCATATATATTATGATTTTTAATTAAAATATCAGTAACACAACACTTTTATTTACATATTTAAAAATGTTCAACTCTTTAGGTTTTATTCATAATTAAATTTGTAATTAAAGTTTTATAAAACAAATTTTGTTTTACAAAACTTTTGTAACAGCAATTCACCACTGAAGAAAAATATCGCATGTTGTATTAAGATATGCCTAAATGAAACATTCATTAACTACAACAGAGGCTGTGAATTGTAAAATAAAATTTATTACATTTTTCTTAAAATTTTCTATTTTAATTTGTATTGAATTTAATTATACCTAAATAATTGATAACATCATTTTCTTTATATTATAATATCAAATATCTCAATTATTTCCCCCTTCATTTCAAAACAACCAACCAAAAATGTTAACCAAATTTATTTATAACAAAATCAAATCAGTCAACCTCGCTCAAATCAAATGTATCACGCCGTCTCAACCGTTTTAACTTTAAGGTAAAATTAACAAAATTATTAAAAAAAAAATATATCAACAAAAAAACCCTCAAAATTCTGTAGAAATTGTACAAAAATATTTGATTATTTAATGAAATAGAGATAGTTAAAATTAACTTATTAAATTATTTAACTAAAATTTATAAATTTGTAGTTCAAAATTATTAATTTTGTATATAAAGTAATTCAATTTAATGCACCGTATTTATTGAATCCCGTAGTTTTAAATCCTTAAAATTTAGAAAATTTTATTGTATATAAATATCCTGAACCTAAATCCCTTTAGATAGATCTCCCCACTAAATTATTTGTTACATAAATGTTATAACGAATATTCTAAAAGCCCAACTAATTCAATACAGAATTAATATTTTTATATAGATCGAAATGTTTATATTTATTAACCACTTATAATGCAAAGAACAATAAGAAAAACTGGTACAACTGGCTGTAGTTGTCTCCTATATATGAATCGAAATATTAAATAAATAAAAAGCAAATGTCGTTCGTTGGTAATTGCATCAGTTGAGAACGGCCTGACCGATTTAGACAATTTTATTTTTTAAATGTTGGTCATAGTCCAACTTAGGTTTTTACGGAAGGAAAAATTGACCACGCTCACTTTTATACCCACTTTTTTCGATTTATCTAAAATCGGAAAATAGCTGCACCTATTTCGCTAATTTGTTTTTAAATGGTCGTAGTAAAATTCATAAGAAAAATTTACCACGCCCACTTTTTTTCGATATATGTATCTAAAATCGCAGAACGCCTGGACCGATTTGGCTATTTTTTTTTTTTAAATGTTCGCGTTTAATCAAGAAAAGCAGCTCGATCTGTAATCACACATATTTCTGAACAAAAATCGATTTTTTTATATTTTTTTTTTTATACGTTTATTATAATATTATTCCTGCCTTTAATTGCTAGGCCTTACAATATGTAATTAAATCTTAAAACTAAACAATTATTGTTCTCAATTATAAGTCTCTGTGGATGTTCTCGTTTCTTATGTACCATGGAGCTCCCGTCATGGTTCTAAGAATTTTGGATTGTGCCCTCTGTATAAGATCTATACTGGTATTGCTTGCTGTTCCCCTTAATTGGATTCCGTATGTCCAAATTGGTTTTAA